>NW_008582007.1:0-62113 GCF_000691845.1 Merops nubicus
CCCAGTTTTGATGCAGAAGGCAATAGCGAGGGGGGCTGCGGAGAGGGGGGGGAGCTGGTCGAGCTTTCCTCTCAGGTATATTTCAGACCTTGCGTTGAGGAATTGTTTGATATTGCAGGTAGGCAAATGTTAGTCTCCTGGTGGCCACAGTGTCTCAGAGAAATGAATTACAGATTCTGTGATATAACTAAAACCTAGTGAAATTCACAGGTTCTCCAACTCTGAATTTTTTCAGAGGAAGCCTTCCAATTGTGATGCAAATGTGTTGAAAACTTTTGTATTGAACAATTAGCAACTGAACAAGCTTTTTAAAGGTTGCAAGCCTTTCCAGGGGAATGTGCAGGGCTGCTTTATTGCTCCTGGTAGGAAAACCCTGGATACTGTAGTTAAACAGATTGCAGATCTGCATTGAACATTTTCAGCACAGGTTTTCTGTGTAGTCTGTTGATGTGATGTAAGAAAAATAATCAAGTTTCATGAGAAACAAGGGACTTAAAGTGTATAAGCAGACACTCCCAGTATCAAAGAATGCAAAAATAGATGAAAAGCAAATATTTGTGAAGTTAGCCTGCTAAGGCATAATTTCATTTTCCTGATTTTGAAAGCATAAGATCAGACACTTTTTGATAGCAAAGTAGATGAGTTTGGAACAAAGTGACTGAAATAAAATGTTACTTTCTGCTTGAGATCTGGCCTAAAAGTACATCAATCTTATCTTCTATTTGGTGACAAAAGATGTCTTGATAAATATAATTTACAGTACATCCCTGAGGCTTTAGAGAACATTTTGGTAAACCAAGCAAACTTTTAGACTTATTTTTTTTTCCATCTGTACTAGCAAACGCTACGTCTATTTCAAAATATGAGCACTATACACACAGAGAAAAAAGTCTTACCTGATGCCTGACAATTATAGTTTCTTTTACATCAGGGAAAGCTAGTTTGTTTTCAAGGTCATTTATTTATTTTAATTTTTTATTAATACAGAGAGTAAAAATGAAATAATTTCAGATTTGCAGCTTCTTACTGAAGCCTTATGAAATTGTTGCCATAGATATCTTGCATTCCTTCTAGACAGTCAGAGGCCCAAGGAAATTAAGCATGTGAGAATAGTGGATTGGAGTCAAAGTTATTAAAAGTCAGAAAGTTTGGTAATTCCTCAACAAGAATGGATGATCTTTAATATATTATAGTGAAACCAAGATGTTTGTTTAATACACAAGTCCAAATCTTGGTCTTTCTAATAAGAAATGTATCTTTTAATGAAATTTAACTGGGGAGTAGTTTAAACTTGTGCTAACATCATAGTCTCCTATTGTATCGTAATATCACTACTTTATATTTCAAAATATCATGAAGGAATTATAAGGCATGTTAAAGCTCAAAGGCCTCTAAGGAATGTTTCAATAATTAAGCAGATCCCAGACTTATGGATGGATTAGTTTTAGAATTAAGTTGATTTCTGCTTCATAATATGACTGAAGCTACCTGTGACAGCCTGGCTGCTTTTATCATTTTGATTTTGCTTTTTTATTTTGACTTGTTGTTTTAATTGCTGAAGGGCATTTTTTTCTTCATGACTGTCTGTTGTAATCTACAGATCATGGAATCATCTGGTACACCCTCAGTGACCTTAATAGTAGGCAGTGGTCTTTCATGCTTGGCCTTGATCACGCTAGCAGTTGTCTATGCAGCGCTATGGAGGTATGTAATGGGTTGAAACAGCTGAAATGTGAATATGTAGTTATATTTAGCTGAATTAAAATTTAAAGAGAGCATTAGATGCAACATTTATTATATAGAAGAGAAAAAAAAATGTAGTGCATGTTTTGGTGCTTAAATTTATTGATGTGATTTAATAGTTTTACTCCTTTGGCCTGCTGTTGATGGTATAGCCCACTATCCTCTTTCCCCTCTTCAGTGTGAATGGTGTTGTTCTGTTAGTGGGGTATTCATGGTGCTAATTCATATTTTACAGGAGTCTTATATATGATATACTTCATCCGAGGCTTCTGGCCTATAGCTCTGACTGCTTTTCCTCCATTTACATTTTAAACCAAAACTGCTATATGATAAAAATAACATATCAGAGTGGAACATCAGATATTGGAGGTCTAGGGAAGTTGAGTCAACTGGTTCTGGGTTTTTCTACTTCAGTTGTAAGTTTCTTTGAAGACTACAAAATTAAGTAGTCTCAAGTAGCGTGATGGTACATTCCAGTATCAGGCCTTCTTTCCATCCTGAGTTTACTATAATGAAATATTATATTGAATTATAAGTGCAGCAGATATTCATGGAGTAAATTAATCTGAGAAGTGATGCAAAATAGCATAATGTCTTAGTGTAGAAGAAATAACAACATAAGAGGAAAAGTCATGCAAAGTAATATTTTTTTAAAGTGAACACAGATTTCTCATTTAACATTTTCACATAATGAAAAAAAAAAAAAAAACAGGCTCTTAAGCAAGTAAAAAGAAAGACAAGTAGAAAATAATAAATTTTAGAGTAAGATAAAATCACCTAATAAAATTTTGCTTTTAGATGCAGCTTGGTAAATTTAAACACTTTTCTCTTTAACTCACTTATGTAGCCACAAAGACTTACAGGAATATATATATATATATAAAAATTTAAATATACACTATCTAGTTACATTAGCTATAATAAAAAGAGTATTACAATTATCAGTTCTTTTCTGTCAAGGCTAAGAATGAGCATATTTCAGGATATTATTCATATCTGAAGAATTATAGTGTTATTTTTGCACTCCCTGACATATATTTAGTGCTTGGATGGAAATGCTGTCATGCTTAGTAGAACTGGTCTTCTCCATTATTTAAATTAGATATAAGGAATATTTTTTTTTTTTTTTTATGATGAGGGTGATGATGCATCGAAACAGGATTCCCGGAGAAGTTGTGGATGCCCCATCACTGGAAGTGTCTGAGGCCAGGTTGGGTGGAGCTTTGAGTAGCTTGATCTAGTGGAAGGTGTCTCTGTCCATGGCAGGGGGATTGGAAGGAGGTGATATTTAAGGTCCTTTCCAAACCAAACCAGTCTATGATTCTAAAATTATAGTAATTTCCAGGTGGCAAAAAATGTGTATGTGATGTGTTATGAATCTAGAGTGGGTTCTGTATCCAGATGAAGAAAAAGTAACTCATACAGAACTCAGTGTTCTGTCAGTGAGATATTTTGAAAGTGATAGGACAATTGAATGGGCTGACATTTGCGTCATTAAAATTTGCCTTCAACGTGTTTCTCAGGAGCACACAGTAAACAACTGTATGGAGAACATAGACACCAAAACATACATGTATTTATGTTTGTTTTTATAAATGTAGGGGTAGGGAGAAATTTGACATTTTGATCCTGTGTCTGGTTTTATACTTTGGAACACCCACCTTCACTTTGAATGGCAGGGTCTGTTTAGAAGAGATAAGAGGTAGAGGTATTCTGGTCCAAAGAAGTCCTGTGTGAGCATTCTTTTATGGTTGGCTGATTTGAACCCCCCAACTGAAAATTCAAACTGAAAAATAAATTCAGTGTCAGTTAAATATTCACCCTTCCCTTCCCTTCCCTTCTCTTCCCTTCCCTTCCCTTCCCTTCCCTTCCCTTCCCTTCCCTTCCCCTCAATCAATAGTGGGCTGGCACAAAACCTAAAACCTTCCTAGCTTAAGTCAATGCTATGAGTTCCTGCTTGCACTGTATTTACTCAGCCACTAAGATCCTTTGCAGCCCACAGACAATCAGTGTTGGGAACTGGCGTGGGTGAATCAATAGTTAACTGGGAAAGTAGCAGCATACTCACTATGTAGATAAAGGCACTAGACTTGCTGTGTTTGTTTGCAAACACATAGAACTAGCCTTAACATTGTTATATTGAACAATATATTGTTATTTATTGAAAAATGTGAATTGTGTTATCAGGGTTGTTCTGTCTTCTTAGCTAAAAAATGTATATGCTGTATTACTTCCCTGATAACTGAGCAGAAAGGACTACAATTCTTTTCTTGTCCAAAGCTCAGCATTTCTCATGGGTTCAGCACCCTTTGTTACAGCCTCCTCAGAGTGTCAGCTATGGCTGTACAGCTCAGGAGAAGGTAGCAGTATTTACCAAGTTCCAGTGAGAAGCATAAAGTATAGGTGATAGAATATATAAACATATGGCATGGTCTTCAGAGGAACTGAGAGCTCTTAACTTTGATTTACTTTAGTAGTAAACATTTACTCTGTAAGCAGCTCTGAAAACCAAGTCAGTAAGGTACTTTTCTTGAAACTATAATCATTCCCTTTCTGTCCTGTAGCATATAAAAGGCTATATATAGAAAAATGAGAACATTTGCATCTTGTAAGCAAATAGGTGATAAGTTTTTGACTTTTTCATCCTAAACACGCTTGTAAAATTACTCTAAGCTTGAAAGAGAGACTGTGTGATGCTAACTGTTACCATTTAATCTTTCTGTACAAAGAACTATTTTTGGCATTAGTCCTTATGTATTACAGTATTATTGTTTCTTCATACAAATTATATTGTAAATGTGGTTGAACTTCAAGACTAATGTTGTCATTACCCCAGTAATGTGTTTCAAAATGCACTGCCATATTATCATCAACCAACCTGCATCTTATTTCTGCATTGTGGCCCAGATTTTCTGTTTATGTATGTCATCATATTTTTGCTGAAGTTACTTATTTTGAGTGGTCTGTGCCAGATGTGGGTATTCCCAGGGTTGAGCAGGGAGTCTAAGTTCCTGACGTGAATGCATGTAAGCCTGTTATTATCAGTATGGTGTTAGAATGTTGTTGTCAGCAATTTTTAGATGTATTGATGGATTACTTTTGAAATATACCAAGATACTAAAAGGGAATTTCAGGATATCCTTCAGAATATCATAGTTCCTGTGTTTGTAATGGAATAACTCTGTGATACTCTTTTTGAGCACTTGAAAAAGAGTGATTGCTTTTCAGAGTATCTCCAATACTTAATGCAAGAATTGCACCAAAGCTTTGTATGACTTACTATTAGTTTTCCTTTTATAAAAGTTGCACCCTCTTTCTGTTTATTTGAACAGGTACATCAGATCTGAGAGGTCAATAATTCTAATCAATTTCTGCCTGTCTATTATCTCATCAAATATCCTTATCCTGGTTGGACAAACTCAGACACATAACAAGGTATGATGATAGATTGTATTAAACTTGCATTTAAATATCGATATCTTTGTTTTATTTGTGTTTAGCTTAAACTAATTAGAACCATTTAGTCCTATACTCATAGGAGTTGACATTTTTGGTAAAATATTAACAGACATGGGAAAATATTTACTGTCTTTCATAGTCTTTTCTTCCCCTCCAAAAATTCCTTTTGGTATTGTTCCCTCTGGATAAGCTGTGTTCTCTGTGGTAGACTTGTATGTTTTATAACTAAATTTCAAAGCAAAGAAGTTCAAAGACTCAACATCAAAAGCACAAGTTCTAGTTCATTATAATAGTTGTAATAGGATTGTGCTACAATGTTTTTGTCTTTTTATTAACACACTGGTACTCAAAAGGCAAGTAAAAATTGCTTAGAAGTTAGAGTACTACTCTTGAAAATGTGCAGAAACAGACATCATAACAAGCTATAGAACTGTTAGATGTCTGACATGTAGCACTAAGAAAGTAATAATCCTGCATACCTTAGTTGGTGCTATATTGCTGATTTATTACTAATCTGTTCTCAGAGTTTCTGAACATAGTCATCATTTGTTCCTCTCTTGTACAGCAGGGCTATATCAGTTTTGAGGCATCAGCCAGTGCTTAGTGGTGATGGGCAACTTTCAGAAGTGACAATAAGTGGTTGCTTCAAATTAAGGAGAGCTACATGATAGCTTGGAATAGAAATTAGGATGTAATTGGTGAATAGGGTAATATGTGATAGAATGCTGTTAAGTTATGGAGACAACAAGTATCTGTAAAGTAATCCTTTATTTTTTTCAGTATCTAATGAAATATGGTTATCATCTGCCATAGGATAACTGGTGTTTCTGCAACACATCTATAGTACAGCATTTATTCTTTTCAAATGAGTGCTTAGAAATGTAGCTGCTGAAGTCTCATAAATTCAATGCGAGTCACAGGCTGTACTTTGTAAAACATACTCAAACCATACTCATTTCCAACACAAAATTTAATAAAGTTATTAAAATTAAGATATTAATATGCTTCAGATTTTTGAACATATGTAGAGGTACAAATGAGCAAAATGTGTTTGCAGAAGAAACCAACATGACCCTCAGATTTTATTCAGGGGGAAAAAAAAGTCAAAAATGTGCAAGTAACTTCAGAGTAGTAGAGTGCAGAAGGATTAAACCTCTCTAGAATGTCAATACAAACACGCATAATCATATATACTATTTTATTATATATTTCAAGAAGAAATATGATTCAGTAGCTGGAAGTTCCTGGGGATATTGCTGTGGTGAAATCAGGGTTTGAGGGCATCAGAACAGCTGTGTTTGATCACGTGCTCCCTAGGTATGCTGGCAACCTTTCTCTGATGCTTGACTCATGGAACTCTGAACTAAAACATACCCTTAATCCATTCCTTTCTTTTAATCTTAATGTCCTTGAGCTCCCTCATTTCTACTTCCTGAACTCCTGGAAGTACAGAGTTATTGTATTAACTTCTTTCTGAGAACAACAAATCCTAACAATGGAGATGTTCAGAGGAAATAATTGGCAGAAAAAAGAACGCATTGCAAAGTTTACAATTTGAATATATGGCCTGAAAATTACTCTAAAGCACCACTTTTTACTGTATTTTTCTTCTTTTGAGTCCACATCTCGCTTTTCATACATGTACTACCTGGGAACGTCTAGTCAGGGAGTACCTCTGATGGATGAAAGGCAGAATACATACAAGGAAGATATTCCTTGTTACACAAAAAAAAATCTTTTTATCACTATGCCCACTGATATATGAATATATTGTATCTCCAAGTGGCTAGCCTGTGAATGCACCATCAACAAAACAGCCAGGTAAAGCCAGTGTTTAGCAAAAGCTTGTTCAAGTTAAAGCAATCAGACCCGTCAGGGACATGTTTTGGCATCAGATGTGTTTGAATTCAAGTTCTGAATTTTTTATTTTCAGAGGTCATATAGGACCAGAAAAAGCCAGTGTCTGACTTTTAGTACATAGACCTAGATGGTAACAATGACATCTGTAGGAAAAATGTTTTAATTTTGCTAAGCTAAAAAATTAAATCTGTAAATGGGAAGTTTAGGAAGAAAATCAGATTCCTACCTAAGGTTTAAGATTAAAAACATTTTAGATTTGTTTCTAAATTTGTTTTATTTGTTTCTAGATTTGTTTTATTGTTTACTAGAAATGAAACCATTTTTGTTGTTAGTGCTTGTTTGAAAACTTTGGGAGAAATCTTAGGAATATTTTATTAAGAAAATGTAATATTCAAGTCAGCAGAAATTGTTTCTGGAATAAAGGCTGAGGTGGTGTCTTATTGAAGGAAGATGGGCTCAGGTATTTTTCATGTCTTGGAGAAAATTTGAGAAATATGTTTTGCCATATTTGAGCATTCATTTACTCTGTTCCGTTCTCATTCTTATATTCATACTGTTGTCATATTATGGGGGCACCTAGTTAATGTACATATGATGCTGCTGATATTCACAAAAGTTGAAGAAGGCCTCTTTTTTTTCCCATGCTTTACTTTAGCATTGCTTCTGAGTTTAAATTGTCTTCAGCTCTGTATTTGTGTGTGTTCCCTTTGAGAATAGGTTCTGGTAAATGTCAACAAGGTTGCATTCCAGTTTAGAGTTGAACAGTGTGTAAATTAAGCATATTGAAGATGTGTATACACCAAACAGCATATTGCCAGTCTGTTTGCAGTTTGTGGTTCCCTCTGCATTAAACACTGCACCAACTACTTTTATTCATTTTATTGTTATTCAATCTCCAGAAAATTTCTGTGGTGTAGACCCATTGACAACTGTGGCAAAGAAAAATGTATTGAGTCTCTTGATCCGGATAAGTGCAAGTTTTCTATTATTTTCTTTCTGCTTTTTTTTAAATCATAGACACTTAGCATGTTAGGTTTAGTTCTGCTCTTTGAAATCTGAGTATATACTTGTTGTTTTTACAAGTGTCTCTCGGTGAAAAATAACTGAGTTTGAATATTGCGTTCTCATTGGTTCAGCTAAGTTCTGCTTTTTTTTTTTTTTCAGTAAAAAAGGTGATTGTATTTCCCACAGGCAGCAATGGACAAAATATTTACAGAGGACATAAGAAGCAAATTCTGTCAAGCTACCATAGCTTTTCCATTTCTAATATTCTCTGTTAAAAAGTTGTTTTATTTTTCTCCAGTTTCAGTAACGCAGGGATACCAATGCTAGACCAGAGGTCTAGGCCATGGTGGGGTTTTAGCTTGTTTTAGAATGGTTTGTAATGGAAGGAATGACGGGGAGTATGTTTTCTCTTGGAAGATTTGGATTGGGATAGCAAAAAAGCCTGTTGTCAACAGGAAAGCCTTGCTCCTTTATTCCTTTGCCAAATGTGTTGTGTATTTTATTGAAGGGCACAGCTGAGAAATGTTCTGCTTTTTTTCCCGGTGTTTCTCCAAACCTTTCAAAATGCAGAACTTCATTCAAAGTCCTTTTAATGTTTCAAACTGTGCAAGAGATTTCTGTTTTGTCAGATCCTGTTTTGAAATATAGGTCACTGAAGGCTGAATTTATAAGAATATTGTTAAATTAATTATGTGTCTGTTTAAATATACTTGCTGTTACACTAAGTATGAGAAGCATATTAATTTACTTTGGTATTTCTGTCTGTCTTGTTTTCTTCTCAGTGTTAAATGTTAGACATATAATCATAGTTAAATTTGAGAACATGCAATTGATACACTGTAGATAGCCCTTTAACAGCTGAATTTAATAGTAACATTGAAATTAATCTTGTGAATTAAAGAAAGGTAACACTTTTCATGTATAACCTGGCTGTTCAAGTATCTATTATTTCACAAATACTATGAGATGTCCCTAACATCTACAAATGTATTACGTATTTACTTTGAAGTGACTGACAGTTTTCTTTGGGGAAATATCTGTCAGGATTTGTAGGTTTCCCTGTAATGTAGCTCTTGCTATATTATGTTTCCTAATGTTCTTCTGGCCATCATGAAAAAATATTTGTATTGCTTCTATATGTGGACCTTTAACACTTCAGTCTAAATCTTTACAATGTTTCTGATCTGATTTAATTAATAGATTCTCTACCCCCAATAAGTTATTAATTCATATTATTTAGAGTTTTTTTATAAATTCTTTCCTTTTGCATACATTCAGAAAATGCCTTGGTTTTTTTTCACAGTTCTGCCTAAATAAAAACACATTAGCTATTTGATGTAAACAATTCTTGTTTACCTATTTTTCCTGTGAAAAAAAAACAAAGATTAATAAATTTTAAAATAAACCACAAGGCCGGCCGCATATGGGCAAAAGTTAATTATTTTCTGTATTAGCTGTTTCTGAGTGGTCTTAAGAGTTTGTTGCTGGAGTTTGGGTCACTTGTGAGAAACAGGCAGATTTTTAGAAATGTTTTAAGACTGTAGGTTTTGTTAGCCAGGTTTATATGTCCCTACCAAGGGAAGAAAAGGGAAGATGTTAAGGGAAAAGGCAAGATTTAGCAACCCTGATATTTTGTGCCATCCCTGTTTAATTGCAGTATTCAGTTTATTATGCTTACTATTACATTTCGGAATTTGTCTCTTAGACCATACCTGAAAGGATATGAAAAAGCCATGTCTGGCCACCTAAAGAACACAACATAAACAATCAGTAGTCTTGATAAAGTCATCGCAACAAAGCAAAATCCCCATAAAATTATCTAGATAATAAGATTATAATGTTCACTAAATAAGCCAAGTAGACAAAAATAACCCCACTTTAGGTTGGTTTGTTTTTCTTTTTTTTTTTTTTTTAAATAGAGGTTCTAGGCTGAAAGAAGCAAATAGAAGTGGATAGGAGTTGAGAAGCCACAGCATCCCATTCCCATAGCATTCTAAAGCAGCTGACTGTGTAACTAGAACTCCCTCAGGTTTTAAGAAACAGTGGGTGGCAGGATCCCCTGAGAACTCTGCAAACGTTCAGGTGGTACTAATGCTGCCTCTAACCATGTGGCTCTTGCCCCATTTCTGCCACTGCCTTACAGATGCAGGCATCGTGGCAATATATCTCCTAGGAAACAGCGGGGGAGACCTAAAAGCAGATGGAATGAACAGAGAAATGATGCTAACACAGCATTAAGGTTGTGTTAGAAAATCAATGAGGAAGCAGGGAACTTAGTATGTCAGGCAGTAGCACTCCGTATTTCAGGTCTTGCCCAGAAAACTTCAGGGGAATAACCCCCATTTAAGCAGCTGAAGCTGGGGAAAATATGTCCTTCCATTTTTGCCAGTACCAAAACTCCAAATTAACACCTATTCTGCTGATAGTTATCTCTTCCTTTGTGTAACAGCTTTTTGGATGGTTGAATCTCTGGTATGGGTCAGCCATCACAGGAGCACACCAATAAATAGGTCAGCAGACAATGTGCACTGCATCACACATACCTGCCTGCTGTGCATTCAGAAACTCCAAAACAATTAACGGGAGAAGAGCCCACTTAACTGCTTAACTATTACAGGAGTAGGTCTATTTAAGCAACAGTGTTTTACCACGCCAAATTCTGACAAAACCCGTTAACATCAGCTGAATTAACTACCTGCTTTTAGATTATCAAGAAAACCTCTGGGACCAGATCTTTCTTACCCAAGATCAGTAAACGTTGTCATTCATGCTACTGTTACCTGCCTCAGAGAAGGATGTAACATTCTTCTCAAAAGTGCCTGCCAGTCTGTTTCTCAAAATACATCAACTTTATCATTCAGTTTGCTATTTCTAAACAAAACAGACATTTTGATTGTAAGCGAGTTACAGGGAAGAAATTGGGTAGATATTACCACATGTTCTCTGCCTCCAATCCCCAGAACCTTTTTAAGAGCTCTGTGAACTATTTTAGAATCACAGAATTGTTCTGGTTGGAAGATCATCTGGTCCAACCTCATTCTCAAGGCAGGGACATCTGAAAGGTCAGAATGGGTTGCTAAGGGCTTTGTATAGTCAAGTCTTGAAAACCTCCAGGTGTGGAAACTGCACAGCTTCCTTGGGGGAATTTGATCCCCTGTTTGATTGTCCTCAATGTTTTTTAAAATGTTTTTCCATATATTTGGTCTGGATCATCTCTTGTTTTGATTTATGCCCGTTGTCCCTTGTCATCCCGCTACACATCACTGTGAAGGGTCTGGCTTAATCTTTTCAGTGACCTTTCTATCAGCACTGGTAAGCTGCTGTTAGATTCCCCTGAAGCCATGTCTTCTCCAGGCTGAACAAGCCCACCTTCCTTCCTTAGCTTCTCCTCACAAGGCGAGTGTTCCAGATTGCAGGTGTCTTGGTGGCTTCTGCTAAACTTACTCCAGCTTATCAAGTCTTTCTTCTGTTGGGCAATCAAATTCTATTGGGCAAGCCACTTGTACTGGACACAGGATTCTAGATATTGTCTAATGAGTACTGAGCAGAGGAGGTCAGTTCATCCCTCAACGTACTAGCTGTGCTTCTCTTGAAGCAGCCCCAGATGCTGTCAACTGTCTAGGGTGCTGGGGGACACTGCTGACTCATCTTCAGCTCATTGCCTATCCCTCCAGCCTGTCTAGGATGCTCTGGATGGCAGCCATGCTCTTCAGTGTACAGACTGGCCCCCTCAGTTTGGTGTTGCCTAAAAACTATAAGAAAAAGTACTCACTGCCTACTCTAGGTCATTGATGTTAACCATAGCTCTCTGGACAGACCCGTGCAGTACGCTGCTTGTTACCTGCCTCCAGGTAAATTGCCAGCCATTTGTCACTGCATGCTAAGCCAACCATCCAACTAGTTTTTATCCATCTAGTTGTCCACTCATCCAACTGTAACCTCCTAGCCTAGTCACAAGAATATGGTGAGAGACATCACTGAAGATCATTTTAATGAGCTTTATTTTGAAAGGTGAAAGTGAAGTTTGTTTGGAAATCCAAAATTTACCAAGACGTATCCATGAGAGACTTAGGCTGTGTCTGACACATGACTCGCACCAGGGTCAGCTCTAGTATCTCTCAGCTGGTGAGGGTCTTCTCCCGCCCACCCAAACGGCCCCATGTTGGTTGCATGTGCTGAAGAAGTTGCACAAGTGTAGCCTCCCTCCTTCTCCCTGGCTGTGGTGCTGGGCTTCGTGCCTGTGTCCCTCCATTGTCCTGCCTCAGCACAAAAAACACCATAGCTCACACTTCCCTGAGGTAGTCCTCTGCTGTCCTACTCTTCCCAAAATGGTGGATTATTTCCTTTTTGCTCTTGAGGACCTGTTTAGAGTAGTTTTTTCTCTTCTAGAATTCGCCCCCACAGCCCTGAGGAAAATAGCTCATTCTTGCACAAACACCTGTTTGAATAATTTCAAGCAATCTGTTGATGACTCAAGTAGCTATTTTGGGCCTCACACCTTTTTTCTACTTCTCTTTTGCTTACTTGTTGATTTTCAGTGGAAATAGAAAAGTAATCAATGGGAAGTAGATCAACCAACAAACAGTTAAATGTTCATATTTTTCATTTACATAATTTTAGTTTTGAGAAAGAGGAAGCCATAAACATCTCTAAGTGACAAGAGTAAAAAGGTTTTTCCAATGAAGACACCATAGGAATAGACTTCACAAAAAAAGATGGCTTAAGCAGTAATGATAACAGTGACATCAAAAATCAGCATACAGCTATTCCGTCATTTTCATTCTAATATAAAAGTTTAATTTCCTAAATGGATTTTTCTATGTGGATTACTACTTCTAAGAATGTAGGCATAGACTCCATTTTTCACATAAACCAAAACATATAAAGAAACACAGTAAGGTATTTTTGATAGAGATATCTGGTAAAATATTACAAAATATAACTCAGATAGATGCAATGTAAATCTTATGCCCTACTAAACAACTATTACATCATTACTCTTTCTGTATAACAAAATGAAATGTCAGAAAACACAGTCTCTTTTAAAAGACTATCATTTAAGGAACAATGGTGTAAATTTGGTTCAAAAGATTATCTACCTATTGTACTGGATTTTATTTATACCTCCCTACAACTCCCTGTTGTGACTGTATATTTTCAGGAACATATGGCAAGTTTTTACCTTGACATGCACTGTGAAGTTCATTTGTACAGTTTTACTTTTTTTTCTGTTGTATTCTCCTAGATCAGAGTTTTTAGGCCCCTATATCTTGCAGCCAAGTCCATGAAAGTGTTTATAAGGGACTGGCTGCTGGATTGTTGATTCTCAGATTGGTCTGATCAGAAGCTGTAAAATGAGTATTCTTTCCTTGATACTGCATACTTAACTCTGTGAAAGCTATGGGGCTCAGTCCTGTGATCCTTATACACAAAACTATTCTCTAGCCCTATGTTCAATCTAAATAGAGTCACACAGAAGTTGAGAGAATCAGACTCAGAGGTGGTTTAAGAGTCAGTATGAAAATTAATTGCGGGGTTTGTGTTTGTTACTTATTGCTGAAGTACACTCAGTTCTGAAAACAGAACTTGCCAGTGAATCAGTTCACTTATTATGCTCAAAAAGGTTCCTCTTGCTTTTGCAGCAACTGGGGAAAAAAAAAAAAAAAAAAAAAAAAAAAAAAAAAAAAAGTGAATAATATATTGTTAGATTCAATCAAACTAGTCCAGAATGCTGTTTGAACAGCAGCCTAAAACAACCACTCCAGAAATAGGAGAGGCTCTGCCCTGGGGAATTGTGAGTTAACCTAACCTGTACCTTACCAGATTGTTTAATTTGTGATTGTTTTTAAGTCATAGCCAAAATAAAGTTCCCATAAAATTATACTTGTTCCTAGCTCATTCCTTCCTTCTTTCCTTCCTTCTTTCCTTCCTTCCTTCCTTCCTTCCTTCCTTCCTTCTCTACTCCCTTCTCTCCTTCCTTCCTTCCTTCCTTCCTTCCTTCATCATCTGAGCATATTTACTACATCTGGAGAAAAAAACTATGTTGTTAGATGCTCTGGATCACAGCAGGACTGGGTCTTGGAATCCAGGAATCGAGGAATGCTCAGTTTGTCAAATAAAGGGAGTCCTGGGTATGGTTAGAGACCCAAAATTACACACCCAAAGATCCTCTAAGTGCTAGTGTAAAATGCAAGTAGTGCCTCTAATTTTAGACAGGTGCTGAAAAACCTGACCTTTTTATTATTTTTTTTTTTTTTATGGACATATGTGCTTATTATGTTGACTTTCAGTGAGTCACACCATACACATCAAGCCTGGTACTGAAAAATTTGACAATGCCTGTGTTCTAGTATTTTTCTCTTTCAATGATTTTGTCAAAATTTATAGAAAGCTGACATTGTGGATGAATAAGTAGTTTTTTTGTGGAGTTTAATAGAACTCAGAACTATTGTTGAAAGAAAACTGTAAAGGCATACATTTGGCTATAACCATGGACATTTTTAATGAATGTAATTGTGAGATTTCCAGAACCCTGCAGGGAAATGTACATGTTTGTAATAAAAAGGCCTCAAGCTGTTAAAACTGATAGAATTTCTGAAATGTCAAGAAAGTTCAGTATTCACTAGACTTCTGGGTTTAAAAACAGGATGGAAAACATGTTAGTATCTTTCTCTTCTGAGAAAAACTGAAATATATCTGGCACAAGGAGTCCAGCAGTTGGAAGGAAGTATGAATAAGGTTGGCACAAAATGTTGTTCCATCAGTAAGTGATTACATATCTGTCTCTAATTAGTAGCATGGCATATAATTTGTGCTCTATGCTCTTCATTTCATAAAAAGTCACATCTTCAACCTATGCCATGTTTGCTAAATAATTTCATTAAGCTAGTAAATCTAAGTGGATTTATTTTTCTTTAAATACCACTTAAAGTTAGGTGAAGGCTTAGAAGGGGAATGGCTTCCTTAACAAGCTTAGCTGAGCCATACAGGACAACAAAGCCTGATGTGTCAAAACCTACAGTTATTGTAACTTGGATTTTAAAAAGATGGGATTAATTGTAAAGCTGTTGTTATTTGCATTGAGATTTTACACTTCTTGTATTTAAGAGGGCTTTCAAGTCTCTGTCTTTTACTGCATATCCTCTTATGTCAAGTCAATCAGAATTCTGGTTTGAGTGTTAGCAATTTAATTATTTCTATAAAACCTTAATTTTGGCACTGCTTATCTTTTAAAGTAAATACAGAATATTAAGAATGTTTCACTGAACTGCATGATGGTTTCACATAGCATCACAGAAGTACTACAATGGAAGAAAAATGGTTTTGCTAGGATTTATAGTTAGATCTCATTATCAAGACAACATGGATGGTGGACAGGAACTGCTACTAGACCCAGTCTGCCTCTTGTAGCTACTCATAAACCTCATCCCCTGACATTATTCCAGAAACAAATGTGTAAGAGTTTAAACCTGATAAAGTGTCTGCTTCCATTAATTTATAAAGGATTCTTCCCTTTGGAAAGAAGATTCAACTATAGTGTCTAACACCAGCAAAAATACACTCTATTCAGATTTTTAAACCTTAATGAGAAGACTCACTTTCATCCCACAAGTACCTAATGAACATATCTATCCTAGCTAAGCATTAGACGTTAAACAAACATGTAATTTTAATTGTAGGAAATTGTCAATTGCAGATAGGAAGCATTTGAAACTTTGAGTTGTGACATTAATCCCTATGCATATCTTGCCAGTAGCAAATGCAAAGCCTGAAATGAATCATAACTAAGTCAAATTGTGTCGCCTTGCGGTTGCCATGGCTAGGAGCATGCACACAAGTTATTGATATAGCTCAGCTGACACTTGTTATGCCATGATGATTTGATTGTGTGTTTGAGCCCCTGAAGGTCTCTGTTCATTGAAGTTTCAATACTTCAGTGAAAAGGTATGATAAGTGAAGCAGAGCTGAAGAAGCACTTTGAGGTTTCTTTGTCAAAGAAGCAATTTGCAGGAATTCCATTCAACATATGTTGCCATGGTTTAACCCCAGCCAACAACTAAGTACCATGCAGCCACTCACTCCCCCTTCCTCCCAGTGGGATGGTTATGAGAATCAAAAATGAACAGTAAAATTCATGGGTTGAGATAAGAACAGTTTAATAATTAAAATATCATATAGTATGAACAATAATTATTATTAATAATAATGAAAATAAATATACTAATAGAAAGACATAAAATCCAAGAGAAGTGATACACAGTGCAATTGCTTACCACCTGCTGACCAAGGCCCAAGCAGCAATCCACTCCTTCTGTCTACCTTCCCCCCATTTATATGCTGAGCATGATGTGCTGTGGTATGGAATATCCCTTTGGCTAATTCAGATCAGCTGTTCTGGCCACGCTTCGTCCAGCTTCTTGTGCACCTGCTCTCTGGCAGAGTATGTGAAACTCAAAAATCCTCAACTTAGGATAAGTGCTACTAGAAACAACTGAAACATCAGTGTGGTATCAACATTACTCTCACACTAAATCCAAAACACAGCACTGTACCAGCTACTAGGAACAAAATTAACTCTATCCCAGCTGAAAGAAGGACATAATTTTATACTGCATCCAGGACAACAGGACTTTGATATCTCTCAGTGTTACACTGTATTAGTGTTAAATGATAAGAATGCATAGGGACTTTGCTAATCTCATCTCCTGGTTCTTTTGTTCTCTACATTTAAACCTGTTGTCATGTGTCAGGTAGAAGAACTGGTCTGAGTCACTTAGATTCACTTATCTCCCCTAGAAACCGGTGAGCAGAAATCTGCTAGTGCAGTATAAAAGCTTAAACTTCTGGAAGGATTTTGTCTAAGTGGTGCTGAAGAAAAGATAGTAAAAAATGGGTGGTTATGAATGCATAAAACAAGTAGCCTTCAGTGCAGTCCCTAGCTTATTTATTCTTCAAATTTCATTAAGCTCATATGCACAATACTCCACTGTGACAGTCTGGTTCTCTCACCATGGTCTACTAGAGGCTTTTGTTTTCAGTAACTTCTAAAATATAAGAATAGATCTATAATAAAATATTACCCAGTTTCTAAATAGAGTAAAAAAAAAAAAAAAGAAATTATATCTTGTGCCTTCTAGCATCTGGAAGGGAAGATTGCTTTCCTACAATGATCTAAACCTGTCAGTACAATTGGTTTAGAGACACTGCTGTGTGTACAGAGGATGGCACTGATTTCAGTGGTTGACTCTGCATGCAAAGTTATCTGATCTGTGTGGGTCACAGAGCATCCAGTAAGGGAATTCCCAGCAGGGGAGCAGAAAGAATACAGATAAACTTTCCAAAGGTAATTTGTCTATATCATATCATCCAGGACGTGATGGGCATGGATATATTCTGGGAGACTTTGTAAAAGGAGACATTCATGCTAAGTATATAATTTAAAATGTAACCTTTTATACTTGCTAATTTTAGTTGCCAAGATGCATCTGAGAGACATGTAGCATTAATTATTAATTATTGTTGTTGTTGATAAAAATAAACCTACCATTAAGACTCTGGGAGTATTTCCAACATCAACAAATTTCCAATCTGATTTATTAACAGATATAAACATTTCTATTTTGCTTCTCCCTCCAGTCAAGGCCTCAAGTTATTTCATACTTACTTCTCCCATAGGGGAAAGCTTGAGTAAATGTATCAGCATTGCACTCAGTTCTCAGTGTCAGCACATCAACATCTGTCAGTTCTTCTGTACAAGTGTGGACTGAAGGAATGAGGTGAGGATGCCTTCAGCTGTAGTAAGATTGTTCAGCCTCTATTTCTGAGCATTTGAACCTTAGAAATGTTAATTGGCACACAGAAGCAGTGGATATTATAAAGAAGGCTGGATGTGAAACGCTAGCAGGTAAAATAGCACCAAAAAAATCTACTTCCACTCAGCAGCACAAGTGAAGGTAGTATAGCCCACAGAGAAAAGCTGTACTACAAGCAGGACCTGGGAAGTGGGGGACTTCTACAGAGGTCTTCTCCATTTCAGGTAGAGAAGACAGCTTACAGGTTGTAGGCATTACATTCTGATCATGTAGGATTCCTTCAGCATTTGAATTCCACTGAAGAAAAACTTTCTGATGAAGGCAAAGCACTGTTCCTTCTTAGATATTCATGGACTTTAGTGCATTACACACAGATAGGTCTGTGCCAGATAAATCCATCTCCTCCCACTGAGATTCTATTTTTTTCTGCAGATAGTTTCTTAGTACATATTGTTTTACATGGAAACTGTTTGCATCCCATATACATTAAATTTTTAATATGCAACTCCATGAGACATAGAGCCAGGGTTTAATCATATGGTCATCCATGCAGTTAATGGTTTAAAATAACTGAAAGGACTTTGTTTCCTACAAAATACTACTAATGTATTATATAATGTTATAATTTGTACACAATAAAATGTCTAGGCTTAGTCAATGATAATTATGTAACTTAGGAACAATTTGAAGTCACGCAAACTGAAAACAATACAGTAGCATTTGCTTTCAATCTAAAGCTGTATGATAAACATATATTTCTTTGAGCTTTTTATGCAACATTGCGTTTTCTTAATATTTTTTATGGTAATTTACCTTTTGAAATAAACAAATGTAAATTAGAACACTGCTCAAAGCGCTTTGGCAAAAGAATTTTTATATATGCTAATAAATTCTAATTAGGAAGAAAAAAATTGCTAAAACTAAGAAAATGCGTTATTGCCAATACAGTTACTCTGTCTTTAATTATATGCAGTGCCTTCCAGGCCATTAAAGGCTTTGAGTGGAGGACAGCAGACCAACATGTTCCACAGATAAGACAGCTACCCATTCTTCTCTTGAACACCAACTTTTGGTCCAAGGGAAAGTCCTCATTGTGAAAACAGAGCCAGGGTACTGTGTGCTTTATGGAGAAGAGGTTCACAGTAAAACTATTTCACTTCCTAATTACTGCAAAAAATGCAGGCCACTTCAGCAAAAGTAAGGTACTTCTTGAGCTCTATGCGCGAAATGTCTGTCCACTGACTGTCAGAAAGGAGGAGAGAAGAAAACTCTTTCAGCCAGGCTGTCTTTAGGTGGGAGCCAATAACTGCTTTATGCAGCCCCTGCTGTGTGGCATGGGGATGCAAACATTGTGGTTTTGAAGGCTGCATTTTCCTTTCCTATCTCCTTCTTGTAAGAACTGTTCATAGTGAGTGGAGATTTCCCCCTTCAGGCCTTCAAGTGGAAAAAAAAATCTGTTTTCAAATTAAAAACTAAGAAAATGAAAGGTCATTGCATAGTCCCGTCTTTCATAAGTTCCCCTTTCTTTTTCTTTTCTTCCCTTCATTTCTTTTTTCTTCTTTCCTAATTCATTGCTTGCCTTGCTTTTATGGTTAGTAATCTTCTGCTTTTGGTATGGCTTTTTTCACCCTTTTCTTTGTTTGGCTTCTCTGATATTGTTTCCTTGGCTTTTTGTCATCCAATATTACGATCAAAGCCAACATTTGGGGATTCAGGGAATTCTACAGAGGTCTTCTCCATTCAAGTAGAGAAGATAGCTTACAGGATGCAGTCATTACTTTCTGATCATGTAGGATTTCTTCAGTATTTGAATTCCACTGTAGAAAATGTTTCTGAGGAGGCCAAAGCACTGAAAGTCACAAGGAAGAGAGGCAGCATCCAACTACAATACTCAAATCTTTAGTGGCTCTGACCAGCTGGGCAGGTTTTGTTTCCAGATAATTTCTTACAGAGGGACAAATCATGTTCCTGGATCATTGGAGAGTACCCAATGCTATTACCTGGAGTCTGACAAAAACAACTTCCTTGAGGATTTACATGTTAGAAGGAAAGGTCCTTCTCTATTCTATTTTTTCCTCCCTCTCTTCTGCCTCTTTTTCATTTCCTGAGAGGCAGAGATCTTCCTGCTCTCTTTGTCCCTCGAAGTACTTCTCTTCCTTGATTCTCAAGCTTCTCAACAGACAATCTCTTTAGACTAATGGCTATCCTCTCTTGTTGCCTTCAAATTATCAAATTCCCTTCCTCAGGGAGGATTAGCTGAACGTTTCAAGCTCGGTTCTAACACTTGAATGCAGTAGCTTTTTCTCAGAAAAATGAGAAATAAAAGGAAATGTGTTTATGAGATGTCATAGCGCAATAAGACTCTCCAGTGCCAGTGGAACATGTATTGTGTGCAAGCAGTTCTCCAGAGCTGTGGATCTAAACAAGTGTTTTAGTTTTCATTTGTGTTATTGAATGATAGTTTAAAAGAGAGTGGAGAGCAGAAATTATATGACTATACATTTATTATGTAATTTTACTATGCAATGATGCTGTATATGGTATTTGTAATATACTGTGGAATTATTAAAGAAGCTTCCACTAAAAATTCAGTAGCCCTAGCTGGAAGAGGGTTATATACTAAGCCAGACAGCATTCTAAAGCATCACTGACACTCTGACAGCCCCATGGCACAGAGTGAGTCTGAAAAACTGCTTCATGCATGGGTGCAAGAGAGCCAAACGATCTAAAGACTTGTTCTGAAGTCCCTTCACAAAATCATCCATTCTGTCATGCAGTTGCCTTGTTCTTGTATGGCTTCATGCCATTATAGGAAACCACACTAGCTATTTTTTTCCCCTTTGCAAGCTGAATGTCACTGTCTCCCATGCTATACTCCTATCTTGAACTACTCTGTTATCTTTTAAAGTAGGCCAGGTGTTTTCTGATTAATTTATGACTAATATCACATTTTAAAAATCAAATTACCTCTCTTTATATTTTTAACGTCTGTTAAAGATTTAAATATTTTAAACAGAGAAAATTGAACTCAGTAAATAAATAAACAGGTTGCTTATTAGACACCCACCTTCCAGGCTGATCGTAGGGGTTTCCTTATCTCTTTGCTGTCTGACTTTGAGAACATTGGATTGATGCTCAGAACATCATGTCGCTTCCCTGTATCTAGCACTGCATCTATGTTTACTAAAATCTGCCTTGTTAAACTATGGACTTGGTGAAAAAAATTAAACAGGGCTGGGTCACCAATTGACTTGTACCTACGGCCAGTAAACCCCTGCAAAATGTCAGGTGTAGGGTAACAGCAGAACTACTTGAAAACTGTCACACTCAGCACACATAGGTATGAGTCACTAAAGTTAAAAACAGTGAAATGAAGCCTGAAGTCTAATCCGGCTCTTTTGCATTCCTTTCAATATGCAAGCAGGCCTTAAACCCTCTGCTGCCTGGTTAAGCAGTTAGTTTACAATTGCTTTGTGTCAAGTACATAGCACAAAGTGGCTTGAAAGCACTTGCAAATATATCTCTCTTCATGTCTTCTAGCTTCTTTTCAAAGAGTAATAGAATGGGTACTATTCTTTTGGTTTCTTAATTCCAAATATGGGATTCATTGCCTCCCAACTCTCATTTAGAGGTTGATTTACCATACAGTGCTTTCTAAGCCACACAATGCACCCAGATTATAATGGGGGCTGTGCAGCATAAAATCCTGCAGCGCTTTGAAATTAAGCTTAAATACCCTGCAGTGCTTTGGAAATGATGGATGTTTATTCAGCAGTATGTGTTGGCACCAGACTGGAGAAAGGCCCAAGGAGTTTCACAAATACTGCTGGGACAGGACTGAGGTGTTTAACATAGGACCTATTCAAGGAACACCATTTTGTATTGACTATGCCTGCAAATTAACAGCATACCATATATTTGATATACTTTTGGATAATGTCATGAAAGACTAATTGTGGCAAATCCAACACAAAAACAAAATTTCTGTTTGTTGTAATATTAACCTGTTTACTTGTGGGATGCCTTTCTTTTTGCCTTGCATATAGCAATCTATCCCTATCTTCCTTTTTTTTTTTTTTTTTAATTATTATTTTTAAGCCATCCTTTCTGATGGGACAGTTTTCAAGATATTGAGTTACAGAATGGATTTGAAATTAAAAGACCTAGCCATTTGTTACACAGCTGTAGTAAACAGGACATTTAATCAACAGAATTTGATAGATGATAGTGTTTGAAACTGAATTAGATCATAGTTTTGAAGTTAATTCTTTGGAGCCCTACCAAAACTCTGGAACCTGTGCAACAATTCCCTTTAAGACAGGCCTTTTTTTTGTAATGATCGTGGCATTGTAAAAAAAGTAAAGTAACTGTTATCATCCAGCTCTGTAGACCAATTAGTCTTTAAATCATTGTTCCTGAGTAATAATTCATAGCTTACAAATTTAACACTCTTATGGAGAAGTCCTGTATATTTCATTCAAAATGGTGTTTTGTATTTCCATTATTCTTGAAAAAAAAAAGTCTTTATTTTAGGTTTTTATTTTAGATCTTGAAAATATACAGTTCCAGAGCAGTTTTGAATAAGTTCTAAAGAACTCAAATAAGTTGTATAGGACGTTTCTTTGTGCATGTATATATGAGAGTGTGCATGCGTGCCTGTGGGTCTATGCTGGTAAGTACAGGATTTTCAAAATAGGAATCAGTCATATATTAATTCTGACTTTCAAATACAAAACTTCCTTTGATTATGATGGCATTTATGAATATTTATGAGAGTGGAATACAGTCCATTAGTGATTAAATCTACCAGCTTCAGAATCCTGAACTCAAAATGCAACATTATTAACACACTTCCCATAAAAGTAAATAATAAAAAAAGTCAACGTGATAGCTATGTAGATAAAGAAATTCAGAAAAAATTCTGAATACAAAGGCATAAGGAACCCACAATATATGCAATAGAATCGAAAGCTAATATGCTATTTGAAGAAATGATTGAAAAATATTGAGGTGGCTATATTCTTTTGTAAACCCCAAAGTACATTTCTTCTGTTATGATATTTTAATACATACCAATGCATAATATCATTTATACATTCCTTTAGTCTCACTTGGGGTAAGTTAATATTTATTTGAACAATTACATTAATAATAAGCCTTACTGTAGAAATATTTCAGAGTTTAAAGTAACATTTAGCATTGATGCTGAAGGTGAAGTCTTTAGAAGCACATTGGATATTTTTCTGCATATTTGACATCTGGTTCTATACATCATGTGATTTCTTGTATCACTTGTCTCATATTCGTGGGATTTTAGTTTTTGTTAAAAGTATCAGCAGCTTTTATGTCAATAAGAAGCTGTGAATGTATTATGGGTCATGAGCAAGCAGCTTGAATTGGGTCTTACATTGTGCAATGAAACAGTTGCTTTTCAGTGAGCTGAGAATCAAGTCGTGTCTTATATTAACTAGTCATGACATTGGATCCAGCTGAAATTATTACTCTTTCTATTAAGTTTTTCTGTGAGCAATCATAATACTGACAAGGCTGCCATGTTAACGTTTTTAAGCAGCTAGTGGGATTGATTTGCCTACAGGCTCCCAGGGGACAGTGGGTGTTCCAATCATTTTACAAAAAGAAGTGACAGGTTGTGCTCTTTTGAGTGACTGCGCCACTTTCTTTATGCCTCTAGATTCTTCCATCTCAGCAAGAAACTTAATATTTGATCAGAAACATTAGTATAGATTTGCAATGTAATATTAAACTCACTTAACTTCAACTTTGCATCTCTTCAGTTACTGATCTTGCCATGTATAAGCACAAGTTTGTGTGCCATAGAGGATTTAATTCTAACCTGATTTTCAGTACCTTCTCTATATTTAGAGCAGAAATAATTGATTTAGTTCTTAGTCAAACTAGAGGGATTTATCATGATATTTAGCATTTAATCAGACTTATAAATTGAAAATACTAATATGCAAGAACACTAGTCACCAATTCCACTTACATTGTAGCAGTTTAACCTAAAAGCAGTTGAAGATATTACAGATGCATATAGACTATTGGCTTTAAAATTGAAGCATTAAGCACGTTTCCACAGGATATCCCCCAATGATAAGCATGAAACATTGTTCAAAATGCAGTAGTCTAGACTTACTGAGGTCAGTGAGAATTCTGTGCCAACTCTAGTAGCTTCATGGTTTTGCCCTTTGTGGAAGGACTCGAGCACTTGACATTGCTATGGTATATTCCGAAAGTAAATCCAAACACCTTTAGTTAATACATAAGTGTGTATGTATGTGTATATATTTTAATTCTCAATACTTTCAGAATACAATTTAAGATTTTCTGCAGTATGTGTATGATGCAGAAACCAGATACTCCCCCAAGTACCAGCTTTGAAGGGCCTAATCTGTTCTGTGTTCTGAGAGCACATCTAACTTACAGTGATAGAGCCAGTTTCCTAATAAAAAATGCCTAACACTGCACACACATACCCCTTCCCCCACCCTGGAAGCCAGGCTCTGGATTAGGAAGGGATAAATTCATAAGTTTCCACTGTCAGGTTTTGTGCTACATGTCTTTAGGTTAAAATTGGTTAGTAGTCTTCTGCTTTTCTGAAACCACTGGAAAGTAAAACTCAGGATTAATTTATACAAAGCAACATCTGTGGAATTCAAATGCTGTCCTGAGATAATTTAAATTTAAAAAAAGGTTTCCCCTTCTGATCCTGCCTGAACTCAAACTGCCTGTCAGTACCACCTTCTTAAAGACTATAACATACCAAGCACTTGTGCATGAAGGTGTTGGTATTAATTAATATTCCATAATAGGAATGTGCTGTTGATTGTAATAGGATGCAATCATATGTTTAGAAGATTTTCTAGCCTAACTAAATACACATCAGCTACACTTCTTCAGTAGCAGTTAGGCTGTCCTCAGTCAAGAAATTGTGCACAGTGGATGGTGGGAGTGTGGCACTGTTCCCAGTGATGGAGTGGTGCATCCAGGGATGCCTTGGGATCAGTGCATAGCACTGCTCCCTGACACATGAATGAATCAACCACAGCTGCCCCATTTTTCATGTCAACCAATCTGCATGCTTATCTTAAGAGTGCTTTTTTCTAACACGAGTTTCTATACACATTTTGTAACAAAATCCAACCTCTGAAATGGTACATTTAACAAGTATTTCAGGTTTGGATTCTTAGCCACAGTGTCAAATTTCATTTAAATGAATAAAAAAAAAAAAAACAAACCAAAAAAAGAGTTCATACTGATAAAGCTGTCTGCATTGAGATTCTTGCTAAATTTTTTGTTGTTCTTTCCCCTGTGATGAACTTATGACATACCAGGAGGTGATGAAATATACTTAGAAAATCTGAACTTTCAGAGTTGCCTTTTAAGACGGAAGTCTTATGGATTTCCAGTCACTTAAATAGTTGAAAAGTATCATTTAATTCATAGAAAGGTAAAACTTGGCTATACACTATACAATTAAGCAGATGAAAGGAGTTAGCCTTACTAAGCCTCATTTTCGTATATCACATAGTATGAAAGGCAACATTTTTTTCATTTTTGAATGTTCTCACACTCATTCCAGGGTTATAGACAAGATTATAGCAGATTTTGAAAATTTTGTGATGGATTTATTGCATTTAACAAGCATGCAATATATGGCTCCTCAGCCTTGGCTGACATTTTGAAATTAGAATTCCAGCCGTGAAATCTTGTCAGGGATGGGTTTTAGATTACTCAAGCTCTCATGATTAGAGCTTTTCGTACATAATGTCAAGTACAATTGTCAATTAAATGCTAAATGAGCATACCATTGTTAATGCAGGAGTAGCACAGAGAATACTCTAGAGTTTAATTTTCTGCTGACTCAAAACTTTATTATGGACTTTACTCATAGTTCTTGAATGTATGTGGACACACAAAGGAGAAATATCTCTGCAGAGTTTTTAAAAGTGTATTTTAAACTGTTTACACTAAGTTATTAAACAGATTATTTGAATTATCAAGAAAACTAAAGATTATTATGTCTTCATTTCTGCCAGATTATTCAGCATGTATACATGTGCCTTCTCTAAGGTGTATATACATATTTGTACATAAATGAACTGTAACTACCATACTCTTTTTAAAAATACAGCATTTTAATACTTCTATTTTGCACAAGAACATTAAATTTGAGAATGTACAATTAAGACCAACCTGAAAAACAAACATATAATTTAGAATAACAGGCATACAGAGGCAAAAGAAATTACATGTGCTAAATATGTTTCTCATGTTATGCACATTAATTTGTACTGAAAGTTGGATCTTTTATATGAATAAAGCAGTGTTTGAGCCAGTTACATTATCTCAGGACCAGATCCACAGTAAGAATTTAGCTGCTAATGCAGTAATATTAAAATTTTTAGTCAGAAAAGCCATAAAACATGATGCCACCTGTGCCCTTATGTAAGATGGTTAGACTTCACTGTTCAAAGTGCAGAAAAAGTTAAGATACTTTAAAAAATGCTTTCATAGATATCAGTGTGCTGAGTCAGCAATGCCTACACTAAAAACGAGAAAGCATTGAGGAGAGGTTTACAACTCATGATTGCAAGCTTAGCACTTCTACCTGCTTGAAAATCATAATCAGAGAGACCTCTCCAGTTCAGATCAGTCCTTCCCCATTTTTACATCGTGTGTGGGAGGTAAAGCACTTAGGTAATATCTGGAGAACAGATTTATATCCTTCCTCCCCTCAATTAGGAACAAGAAACACACACTTACGTGCAGAAGCGTGACCAAACAACTTACTGCTGGGTATTTTGGAAGGATTTCCTCTCAGTTATTTCTTTGGAAGTTTCCCTGGATGTAAAAATACATAAATATTAGTTGGAGTGTAGGTGAGACACCAGGTCTCAGGGGTAAGTATCTGATTAACATGTTTAGAGTTATTTTCTTCCTTCTCACTGTCAAGCTAAAAACTTAATTTTGTCTCACTGAATAGTTATTATTGTCAACAGAAGAAAGGTTTCCACAGAAAGAGGAAGAGAGGAAAAGTCTCTCCCAAGCCTGGCAGTTAGGCACATACCTCAGTGGGGTAACATTTGTCTGGCATTGATAGGATGTCGGGCAAGCACAGTGTACAATCTGTAAGGCTTATTCCAAAATCTTAAGAGGAATTTCAAATTTATGAACCTCTCCCATTCAGATTCTGGCTAATATCAGAACTTACAAGTCTCTGTACATTTCTTCTGGCAGAAATCAGTGTGCCTTTGAGAACCATTCTGGTAGAGAATAAATGTCTTCTAAATTAGGCATCAGCAAAGCAGGGACTGCAAAGATCTGGATTTTGGCACCTGAAGTGACAGGGATTTAAGTACCTTTGTAGATATAAGTTTAGTTTGCACATGTAGTGGCAACTATTCATACAATACCTGCAAGTTTTAACCAATAGCTATTAATATTAGATCTATCTAAAATGATTTGATGTACTCTTTCTTGATAGAAATAAAAGGTGAAATCTAAGGAATTTGTTTAAACAGTTGCCATACTCATGGCAATATATGAACAGAAAAAGCAAGGCTCCATATTTAGACAAACTGATATTTTTTCAGCATTTAACTGCAAAACAGAATCCTCCTGTCATTTAGAGAAGACAGAAACAAACAAACAAACAAACAAAACCCAACACTTTAGAACTCTGTTAGTTTTCAGCTGGTTTCTGTTTTTTCACAACTTTGCAAACTGCTTTTTTCTGTCCCTGACTTTCATCTTGTCTTGCCATCCCTGGAAGGAAGGTTTTGAATTCAAATCAGGCAAAATATGATTTTTCAATAAGATTAGTCTTTGTTTTAACTGTTACAGCTCTACCATTCTAGCATCATTTGATTCTCTTTAAATTAATTCCTCATTACAGTAAAAGCTAATTAATAGTTTCAGTATTTTGCTGCTGGTTCATGTTTCTTGTTTTGAAAGCAAATATCCTCAGAATTTATCTATCACTGACAAACCAGTATCTTGTGACAACATTTTAATCCACTAAAGTCTTCTCTTAATTGCCTTGAATCTTAATATGTGTTTGATTTTACCAACTGTTACCTGCCACCTAAAACCAATGTAAATACTTTTGTTTTCCTCTGTTCTGTTTTCTGCATGACTTGGTGACAATGTTTTTTTCAGCAACATGTATTTTCTACTTTTGCATATGATCGCTGTTATTAAAAATGTAGCAATTTTTAGTGTGACAAGTACCCCATGAGGCAAGACCACAAGGCACTGAGCCAAGTAGATTATTGGAATAAGCAAGCCAACTTCCACTGACTTTGCCAGCATCGGGCCAGTTTATATTAGTGTCAAATTTGGTTTATCTCATTTAATCTGACAAAGAACATCCCATCAGTCTATTTACTTTGGTTTTGACTTAACAATTTTAGGTTAGTAACTGACTGTGGCAGCTCATGCTTTTTTTTTTTTTTTTTTCTGAAATGGTGAGTCCTCTAACATCAAGCTGCAGAGATAAAATGGCCAGAGTACTATTTCAAGAAGCCCTTGGAGGATCATTTCAGGATGATCTTCTCAGCCCAGTGTAATACTATTGCAGTAGTGTAAGACCAATCTCAAAGCCAACAAATGGACAGGCTGAGACTATAGCAATAAAAAAAGGAGCTATCAATCTGCATTCCTCCCTCGCTCACATCCAGTAGTGACCAAGGTCTCCAGGGGGGAACCCATTGCAGCCCTGTTTCAAATACAGCAATTCCAAAGATATTCCAGCAACAACCATGTGTAGACCAGCACCACACTTATTACAGTGAAAAGACTTTTTGTATGTGTGTGCGCATCTTTTGCATCTTCCTGAACTGTGTTCCGTATACTGCCACCACATGCAAAGATCTACCCTGAAACACCTGAGATTCATGAGACACATAATAAATTAAAGGTCACTAAATATTCACAGGAGTCTAGTGACTAGGGAAATTAAACCACAGTACCAGAGTTTCGCCTAGTGTGAAATAAGCTAACTCCATTGACTTCAAGACAGATACATAGGTTGAGGTCAGGCTGGTCCATGCTCCTTAAAGCAGAATAGAATCCAGAAAAAGGGAGAAAACACAAACAAGTTTTCTACCTTCCTGAAAGAGCATAGAGAAATTTTTTCGAAGCCTAAGGGCATGTGTTGTTAGGGTACTGTATTTGCCATCAGACTAAACCACCATTGACACTTTGAAAATATAGTAACGATCAGAGAAATGGAAGTGTGCAGGTACAACCAGCATGCAACTCATTAATGTGTCAGAGCATTTTTGGCATCTTATTTTGAATATGAGTTTTGAACAAATGGTGGTGTGTTTTAGGCTAATCAGTGACTGTGGTGCCTCTTTGTACTGATGGGAACTGCAGAGTTAAAGCATTAGAGAACACAATTAGCCTATTTGGAAAGTATAATTTAAAATCTTTAAAGATCACGGAAGATATTAAAGGCAGTGATAATTTCAGATTCTGAACAGAAGGTCCTCAAGGTGTCAACATGGGCTTCTTCTGGGTCAGAATTAGTCCATTACTGGAAATTTGCATTAGCAGGAAGTTAAATAGAAATGAACAATCAACTCCAGTTCATTCCATCTCCTTCTTTTTGGCTGCATTCTCAGATACCCAAGAAAAATGCATTTCCCACCTCCTTTGGAGAAAATGAACAAGTTCCCTGCCAAAGCGAGCCAGCAAGACTCAGTCAGTATCTCAGTGTCCCAAGAGTCACAGCAGGATAAAACAGCCACCCTCTTGCAAGAGCAATTAACAAGAAAAGCTGCATTAAAAGTTTGTTTGAAATCATAAAGGTTGGTGAGAAAGAAGTAAGACTAGAAAACCATCTTGTAGGAAGCAAAATTTTGTATCTCTTGGTTTATATTCCTAGGTCAGTTTCAGGATTCTCTGGACTCTAAGTTGATCAGTAAAAATATCAATCATGATGTTCTATGAAGTTTCCAATATCTCTTCCAGGTATAAAAATAATGGGGATTAAAACATTCTGACATTTAAAAGGGGGGTGCTCTGAAAGGATCTCTCTTAAAATCCAAATTATTCCATTACTGCCTGAATATTTTTTATAAATGTCAAGTTTATTATCGAATTATCTTGAAGTCTGCATATAAACTACTGAAACTGTAGGAAGAACATTGCCTTTACTGCAAGTCTTCCCAGCTTTTTGTGACTAAATCAAATCAATGGCACCATGTTCCTTTCAGGAGAGTCTTCAGAATTGTCTACATGTCTTTAAACGTTACTTGGGATTACACTTAAGCATTTATTTCCATTCGTCCCTTCCAACATACAGGCTAACACAATAATGGACAAATGTTACTAATTTTTACTCAATTAACTGAGTAAAATGAAGAACCTGAACACAGCAATGTCTGAAACAGATACCATAATATTTCAGAATGGACTTGTGCAAAGACAGTTTTCATGATCCACTTCTGTCCAGGCAGAAAGTCTTCTCTTTTCGCTTAGTTCAACATTACAATGGTGAAACATTTCAATGATGAAACTAGCATGACTTTAGTACACCACTAGCTTCTCTCATTCTGCGTTTCTCCTGCCTTAATCCTTTGGCAAGCCAAGAAGGGAAAATTCATTTGGAGACCTGTCCTGATGAGTACAGACAAGCTATACCTATTTTGGGAATGCTTTACAGATTTATTGTTCGTATATATTCTATGAGCCTGCTGTAGCAGAGTGCATTTTCAAGCTGCATCCCAAAAATTCCACTTTTTAGTGTTCCCTATCAAGAAAAGAACTAGGTGTGAAACATTCCCTGAAGACACAAAGCCTCAGGTTGTGGGTAAGAGCAGGTCCCTGACAAAGGAGGAGCAGTATTTCTGAGACAATCTGCCCCATGGAGCGTCCAGGGAAGAGGAAGGGTCTCCAGCCCCTAATGCAGTCAGAGCACCCATTCTGCAACAAAAGCTACTGGGTAATCCTGAGGCTTTGAAATTCCTCCCTGCTCCACCTGAACCATTATCAGTATCTTGGTTTAAGTCTGGTACTCTATCAGATACTTGGATTACATTCCATCAGCTGCTGACAATTTTTTTCACAGCAGTCGGCTCTTTCTCAATTTTTTTATTTGATCGACTGGCAAAGAAGACTTGTAATAGAAGAGAGCTCCCATGCATGTGAGTCCAGCAGAGGGATCTTTCTGTAGCAAATCTCACTGAACTAACACTGGGAACTGGCAATTTCTTAAAGCACTAACAGATCATTTTTAAAATCAGAATTGTCTTATTTATACATTATATAGCTAAGTGATGAGATCCTGCTATCAGCTTGGCTGTGTTCTTTCGTATACCCAAGTCATCCTTTCCAAAGTAGAGGATGACAGTTGATCTGTACACACTTGCAGACTAGCGACAGCCACTCAGAGAGATGCATCTGCCAATACCAAGAATACTGAGTTCTTTCTCACACCTACAAATCCCTGCTTATAACAGTCTTTGTTTGTATCTTGACAGTATTGTACAAGCTTTTCCATTTCAAGATTCAGATTTTCAGTTTTCTCTCTGCTTGCCCATGTATGCTGTACAAATAATATCCTTTGTATCTCTGTCATTACAAAAAATCCCATCCCCCACAAATGTAATATATAAGTTAAAGCTGGTAAACTCAATACTTAAAATATAGTCTGCTGGAAATTATGACATTGAAAGATTTCCCAGTCTGGCCTTCCTAATTCAGGTTTCATCTGGTGAAGGAAATGTAAGCCTCAGAGCTCATAATTTGTAAAGACTAAGTATTTAATGTAGATTTTTCTTTTGGGGGACGCAGCAGTATTTTTATTCTATACACTTACAAAAGACATAATCAGTCTTTAATTGCTTGATAATAGCAGCCTCTGAAGCTTACCTCATTATCTACTTTTTCTTAGAGTCATCAGTTGAATGGTAGGAGTACCTGAAGTGACTTACAACACCAAAGTCAAAATTTTACATGATCAGTGTGAAATACAGTGTATGCTTTTTGTGCAAGTCTCTCTGAGCACTGTCTGCCCATCTTTCTGTGTACCAATCAAAAGGAGAGTCTGTTGCCTGTCCACATTTGCTTGGTGAAGTTATTATATAAATTTCTTCACTTTTCAATTGGCCATTTATCTTTACAGCATATGAGTTTCATCATATCCTAAAGATGTCATTACAAAATGTTGTGTGGACTCTTTATGATATAAAAAAGACTATTCTGATCGATAAGGAAACTTAAGGGGTTTTAATGTCTTAAAGAAATAAGATACAAATTATTCCATTTTTAAGACCAAAAAGCTATTTATGCATTTCATTATATTTCTCGATAACTGAAGAGTCTTACAAGAATCTTTGTTTTTTTCTGGGAGAAAACAAACAAACAAACCAACCAACCAACCAAACAAACCTGTTTCATGCATTTGTGTAGATTTATCAATTAACCCACACAAATAGTGAGGAACAACTTAACCTCAGAACAGTATGATTAACTGATCAGACAAAAGTCCGTTTATATCTGTGCAGTTTCCTAATATCTTATGCAAGTTTTCTAACTCTGAGGCAATGTTATGGCACCACTGTGCTTTCTTCCCATTTCTGATCAAACTGAGCACATCACACATGTCAGCATTTAAGCCACAAAGCAAGCCAATACTTAAGAAACAACCAAACTAGATGAATAGAAGCTAAATTCCTACCTAAGTAACAAGGTAATCATCATAACTGAAAGAAGTCTGACATGGCATGACAGCAGTATTCACTGAGAATGGGACGGGGGGGGGTAGACTCAAGAGTTTCAAGTGAAAGCAGGTAAGAAGATATACAGTAAAGTGGGTGGACCATTAAAACAGAAAGAGTCCAAACACATTGAGTAGCTGACTTGGCACCTGGTGCAGTGATGTATTATCTGTCACTCATGAAACCTAGTTTTAGGAGCAAATACAATAACACACATAGAATGAGTCGCAGCTAGCAGCAGAATATGCAAGCCTTAGGGTTTTTGGACAGAATATTAGTGACAGAGTATTGCCCTTCTTTAATGGATTGCTTATGATCATATCTCCTTCATGGCAAAAGATGAGTTGTTTGTGTAGGACATAAATCCTAAATCCATCTTCCCAGTAAGAAGCTTTAGATAAATATCCAAATACACCCTTTCTTTTTCTGTGTCCCTCACTGATTAAGGATCTGAGATTTCCTTGATTCATATTAAGGTTGGTTTTGTATGACAGAGAAATATGCCTGAGGCAAATAAGGCTAAAAGGATAATACAGGAAAGGAAAGCAGCAATACTGAAGAATCTATTCAGAGAAGATTGATAGCTGTAACAGAAATAAAGGAAAGAATACAACAATAAAAGTTAAATAAAACCTAGGAAGATTAAAGAAAAGGTAGTTAAAAATATAGAAAAAAAACCCATAAAATTCAATTAAAAAGTTAATGCTGGTGTAAAAAGCGCATAGAATTATATTAGCACCTCAAATCATTATTAAACCCCTGAGAACACACAGGTATCAAGAGTGCCCATAGTCAGACATCAACTTTTATTGTCTTCAAGGCAAGCCTATATTTTCCTATATGCAGTGGAGAATAGAGAATATAAAATCCTAGACATACGTGCTGGAAGTCTCAAATGAAGTAGCAATGGAAATGTATTTGCATAAAATAACCAATAATAGTAACAATAATAGCCAAGCGACTTTGATCAGTGTACCTTTTAGTATTGAATAAGCTATCTTGCACTTTATTAATAAATGGGATATGTTTTCAATTACTATACACAAAACCTCTGCAGTAACAAACTCTAATTTGGAATGTGAAGTTGCCAGACCAGCAAGTGAGTTCAAGCAAAACTAAGTCATGTAGAAGAGGAAGAAACAATGTGTCGCTTTTGCTTGTGTGACAGAGCCCTCTGACACACTGTGGTCCATCCACCAGTATGGAGAAACCAGTTTATAGCAAACCCAAAAGTAACACTCACAGACATAGACACCCTCCAGAGAGAACCATATTTATGTGTGCAGTTCAGGAGGGCACATCAGATTTTCCAAATTATTAAAGGTGCTTAGGCATGTAGACTTGTAGAGCAGTATCAGTGAAAGGTTCAGCCTATAGATGCAGGTTTGGTTTTCTCATCTCTGCTTCGACTTGCTTACTCCCTTGCCTTTTTGTGAGTTGTTACTGACAGTGATCAGCCCTTTCAAATACAGAGAACAGCTTTCAAACAAGAATACTGCAGAATTTAAGATGGTTTTACACACAACTGCTTACATAAAGGCTTAAATAATACTTCTTCAATTTTGTATCAAACACCATCTTATCCATCACATTGTACCTGGAATGACTTTATTAGTCCTGAATCATCACCTGTAGAAACAATGCCTATTTTTTAATATTGATGCTTCTGTAATTGTCCATGGAATATATGACATTACCCCAACCTTTTTCCTATTAGAAGACCTATTTTTTTCCTGTTTTCATATAAGTTTATTTGTTCGTCTGCAATGAATAAAGGGAATAATTGATCCCTGATATATTAATAGGAAAGGTCAGAGCACTTTTGCATAGTATCCAGTTTAATTTTTTCTGTACTAGGACACTAGTATGTTTTGTATACTATCAGAAGTTATGAAGAGTAATATACAAGATTATACAAGAGTAATAAACAGCAAGTATTCAACCTGTGAAGTTTGCCATGTTCCCAAACCCTTTTTCATTTTGTACTAATCTCACACAACTGTGCAGAGGTGAAAAAAAAGTCTTCTTGAACTATGGGGATCTGCCAAATACACTATGGACATCCAAAATATTTTAGTTGAAAGTACTTCACTACAAATAACTTGGTGCAGAGTTATTTGGAAACCTTAAATAAAAGGCTTGAGACTTTACTGCCACAAGCGCTGAACAACGTTTACTCGCACTTTGCACACATACTAAGCAAGTGTAAAAAAAAAACCACTGTGTGTGTATATATATATACACACATATATATTTATATATAAAGGCACTTAGCACTTATTCATCAAGTAGATGGATTAGTGGTAAGGCATGCAAGGGCCAGAGGTGTTCAAGTAGTAGAAAATATGAAAAGATTCCAGCTTTAGTTGAAACACATAGATAATACAAAGTTAAGGTAAGGAGAGAAGTAAAAATGTTAGTATTGCTAACTCTGTAAAACTGAAAAAGAATCTGTGTTTTACTATAAAAAACATTTATTGAATTATGTACATGTATTATATAGATAAATTATTTCATGACAGCTTGTCATTGGAAGAGGACAAAGCAAACTGTCTAGTTTTATAACATTTTCCATTAAGATATTAGTGATAATTAAGAAAGTTTTAGTTTGGTTGTTGCCTTAAAAAGCATGTGCAGTTCTCAAAAGTCATTGTCTGGGAGTTTCACATCCACCACTGTATTTGTCCTGACAGTGCTTCTGGAGGGAAGTTCACCAATGCAGGGAGTGAGAGGAACCACCAATAATCATTTATATTATAGGTACCCAGGCGTGCCTGAAAAAAAAGAAATAATAGAAACCTTTCTGCAACTTTTGACTTTTGAATTAAGATTTGAGCCAGTAAGGGAAGCATAAATCAGAACATTTTCAGAGAGAGAAAATGAGATCAGTGTTTTGTTACAAGGATTTCATAAACTCTGTGGCTTTGTCTATATGTCTATAATTAATTAAATAGGCCAGGGAGTGTCCTCTGGCCCTGAGGACAATCCATACAAACTCTTGCCTTCCAGAAGAGTAAAGCCTGCCTCCATACTATCTGTTGGCCTATGCTGTCCCATGGAGCATGATGGGTATTGCACAGGGGGATGCTGCTTGGCAGAGACCATGGCAGGGGTCATGCCAGCAGATCAGCAGTGTTAATAATCACCTGCCAAGTGCTTGGATCCACAGCTTGGCCCCACTTAATCCGTTAGTACAGACATAGCTTGCATTTTCCCAATATTGATTTCAGTTTGGTCTAATATGGTGTGATGAGTTCTTGAAACTGTAATCAAGTTGATATATCTAGCAAAGTCAGTGCTACAGAAATTTTCATGTGCTCTTAGGTATAAAAGTAAAAACCAAAACAAATAAACCAAAGAAAAAAAAAAAAAAAACACAAACCAAACCAACAAACCCCTAAACAGAGTCTAAAATAACAGCACTAAAACCACTACATACCACTTGTCGAAGATTTCTCTAGATGTCCAGTGAGGTATATTTTTTATTTGCTTATTTTCATCACCTTATTCTCCTAGTGTCTGAACTCACTTAATCACAGAGGTTACTGGTTTTGGTGCACTGACTTTGCTGGTGTGCTTGCACACTAAAAATTTGCACTCAAATTTTGGAAGAGCTCTCTGCCTGAAGCACAGACAGAGTGTATAGTACAAATTTGAAGTACAGTATGGATTAGACAATGCTGTGTCTCAAAATTTGCCTATTAGTTGTGCACAAATCAGTTTAGCTCTTGCAATACAATAGTAAGTTTTTAGTTGCTGACTTCACTAATACCTGCCTCTTTGAAGCTGGACAGGTTTCTGGCAAGTCTAATCCGTTAGTAATTCATCTCTTATTTCTTGAAATAAGAATGTCAGATGCTGGGGTTGTATCCAGGACAAGGTCAATGTAGATGTGAAAAATCTTTCTTTAAAGCCTTTTCTTCTTTTGTTGGTAGCTGCTTAATATAAGCAGCAGAGAGTGGTCGCTGCCATAAGTGGTTTTGCCTTTGTGTTCAGTGTTGAAAAAAAATTAGGCAAAATCTTAAAGTTTAATGTAGAATTTTATGCAAGAATTTTAAACCCAAGGATTCCTTGAAGTGTTTATGGCTTTTTCAATGTTAAAATGCAAGGGGAAAAAAAACAACTGCTGATGTCTCCTTTTCCACTTGAGATTATCAGTCAATTTCTGTAAAGGCTTTCATGTGGCCATAACTGTTCCCTGGTCTTTCAACTGTTTGGTGTTTGTCTGTAGCATAGTGAACACAAGAAGCTGTGGCTCTAGAATGACTCTGTAAAAAAAAAAAAAAAAAAAAAAGAGTCTTAGAATAGTTCTTTTAATCTTTTAATTTATATTTTCCTGTGACCTTTTAGGGATCCTATGAATGTAAGAATTAAAAACCATCTGTAAAGATTTCTCCATTTACTTGTCATATCCAGGTATCTACAGCTTCCTGGCAAGGGCTTTAATGCAGATGTGCAATGAAACACATTCTTATGAAACACATTCTTTAGCTAGTTGGATTTGCCAGGAACCTACACTAACAATGTGACTGTGACAATGCTTTGGCCACTGGCATTCAAATAAATGCTCAGTGAGCTACAGACAACACACGCTTTTATGCATTTGTGAGGACACTCAGACAACATCCCTGATGTGCCTCGGTTAATTCTTTCACAGTTGTGACTTTCTCTTTTCCTCAATATTGCCTGATAAAATTTCTCTTACATTGCTAACATGTAAACCATGCTGCTATTTTTAAGGCTTTGTGAGACCTTACTTTTCCTAGTGTGAGGTCTGGGTCTAAATAAAGCTCTGATGGCAAACTAGTATCTGTGATGCTATCAGCTATCTTGTCTTTTATTAGTGTCTGCTTTTAACATTCTGTATTTGCAGGAGTCAGCAAGACTGAGCTGCAGCAGCTAAAAGGTGCTGCTTTTTTCCCCCCTCTCTTTCTCCTGGAATGTTCCAATAAATTTGGCCTCATCAAATTTAAAATTCTTTCTGCCCAGCCTACTAATATGAAGAGGGCTTTGTATTCTTATATTGTCACTATGGGAAGGGACACACAGGGTCTTCAGGAATGTCATCTGTGGCATACATCAGAACACTTGCCTGATATTGTCAACTGTATAAACTACTGATGCTGCTGAAATCTCTAAATGGAGCAAGGCCCCCACAATGGCCTTTACCACACAGCCATTTGTATTCTTGGCTTCTTTAGTGCAGAGAGATGGAGCTGAGTTTCCTTCAGAAGTTTCCTTTTTCCCTGTTAATTCACCCCTGCAGAGGTGTTGCCAGATTCCTTTTTCTCTGTTTCTCCTTTAGATCACATGATTCTTCCCACTCATGCCACTGTGGGTGACCATGTAAACAGAGATGCCTAATATTTGAGCTTCAGCTGAAAAACTCTCAAATAGGGATATTTCTACTTATTGACCTCACTCTTTTGTAATTTGGAGTCCTCTCTGAACAACTGTGCAGACTACTGTACAACCCACCACTTCAGCTGTGGTTATATAAAGACACAGCTCATTTCTGGTGGTCAAATGGACATTTTCCAACATCAGAAATATCTCAAAATAAATCTGTTGCTCAGACAAAACAGGCAAAAAGTGAGCTTTGCCCTCAAAGCCATCTGTAACTAGCAGGAAGCTCTAACCCAGGCCTAGCTGCAAAGGTCTTATGAACCTTGCAAACCTAACTTGACCAAACCTCAATGATACGGGGAAAGGGGGTGAAATGCCTGTCACTATTATGGCTTTAGAATTTAATGTGGGGAACAGCTCCCTTGCCAGTACAAAAAGGCACACAGAGGCAAAGATCTGCCCCATTCAGTTTCGGTTGCACTAGAAAGATCATTTCATTAAAATTTATCACAACATTTTGGCAGATATAATTCCGTTAATTCTAGCTGCGTTGCTAATGCAACAAAATAAATGTCTCAAATCCCTTACCTGTGCAAGAAGTGATGTATAAGTATGTCTGTCATATCAATTTCAAACCAGGGACTAGAAAAATAGGATTAGAACAAGGAGAACCAGTCCAATGGCTAGGATAAACTAAACAAGTGCAAGGCTCACACAGTCCTGTTTAATGGGGTTAAGCCACAAGAAGAGTGGGAAGCAAGGGAGCAAATAGTCTCAGCTCTGCTTTTGGTTTTGGTTTTAATTACAGACATTATATATCCCTATTTCTTTTTATTTGTATCAGAATTGTTTTTCTGAAGATGTGTATATCAGCACCTGAAGCATTCCATTCCTAAAAGCATCTTATTTTACAAATGAAATAAAAAGAAATATATTTTTTAAAGTAGAATTCTAAGACATGTGTCTAGCACATACAATAAAGACTGGGCAATGATTCTTGGATCAAAATTGATCGGAGCATTCAATATTCCTGTTAACAGAAAATTAATCCTGAATTAATAACCTGTTCATCAATTTGTTAAATTACCATTGCTGAGAAAAAACATAAGAGATATGTAGCTCCAGCCAACAAATTTCAATAATTTTTAACTCAAAAAAAAAAAAAAAAGATAAAAAGGAGAAAGGAAAAAGCACATACACAAAACAATTTTAAAACAAGAGCACAGCAGCTTTGTCCCTAAAAGACTCCCGTGATCATGGAGGGACAGAAAAGCGTTTTTACTGGTTTTCATTTTAAAAGAAGAAATTTTATATAATTACCAGGAAGCTGCTCTACAACAAAACAGCTGTAAAAAGACCGATTTCTTGGCCTGGCTTCCAGCAGCTATGTTACTGGATTTTGAATCAAGTAATGTAACCTGAATTTGCAGATAGCCACAAATTCAAAATAACTTTGGGAGATCCGCCATGGACTTGCTACTTTGCTGTTAATGACTCTGGGCATCTTGCTGAGGCTGTCTGCTTCGGTCAGGTAAAACCCAGGAAGCAAAATAACAATACCAAGAATACACAGAGCTATTTTTATAGTGTCTGAATCAGTCTCTATGGCAACATTTTTTAGCCAATTTAGAATTTTTAAAACAAATTTTTTCTCTCCCCCTTCTTGCATTATTCTGTTGAGTGACAGATATTGATAGAAAGATAAAACATAATGTTCAGATACAAACAACTGTCAAGCTGGGAAAAGTAGGTGGTTATTTGCTTTATATTTAACCTTTCCCTTTAACAGATGTTTCAAAGACATTCCACTAAACTTCTTTCCTTTTCTTTGAGAATAAGTTACTAGGAAAAAAAGAAAGATACATTCAATTTGAAATCAAATTACTCCAAATATGCATAGATGTAAGATTTTTCCTCTTTGAGACTGAGTGTTTTATGAGAGTGGTGTGTGTCATCATTACTTTTTTATGGTTAAAAGAATTATCCAAGATCAGCAAGCCAGCTAGCAGTTTCACTGACTGTAGTAGATTTACAAATCATCAGTACCTTAACAAGTGAGGTTTGCTACTACACTGTATACCTAAGCTTTCCTTAGTTGGAAGGTTTACATTGCTGACTCATTATATCCTTGCCTCTTTCTTCTGCTGGTCTATGCAAAATGCCTACAAACAAGCAGGAAATAGGACTATACACTGAGAACTGAAAAACTGACTACGTCAAAAGGCCATTAAATTCACAGAGAAAAAGAAACCTATATGAAAGTAGAGGAAATTTGTTTTTATAAAATCACATTCATTTATATTAAATCAAAGTACTTCCTGTAAGAACAGTAGGTCTGAAACTGAAGTTCATTATTGGATGAAAAAAAGATAAGACTAACAGCTCCAATTAAGTGAGGATGATATTCCTGGGCAGTATAGGAGTGAAAGCAGCTGGTGCTGGTTTAGGCATCCTGCACAGACGAGTTTTACTGAGGATCTTGGACACTTGTGTAGACAGACTAGAAGAAGAGCACCTGTTCTTTATGAATATGTAGATGAAAGGGATTTTCGTCACACTGGCAGAATTCTTATCCCTCATGTTTTGACCTGATTTTTTTTTTTAATTATCTGATGTATTTTTGCTACCTGCCAGCTTTAGAACATAAGAACAGCAATATTGGATCAGCTCAGTGATCTCTCTTATTCTCTGTACTGTCTACATGAACCAGACAAAGAGGAAAAAGTATAGGAATGAGGAATGGATGGTCCTATCTCTGAGATGCATTTCTAACTTTTTGCAGTCAGCAGCTGAAAGATTTTCTGAGCCAGGATTGCATCCAAAGCATCCAGCCTATTCTCTAATCCATTTTAAACTCATTTATCTCTTTGGCTACCTTCAAATCCTGAAGCAATGAGTCCCACATTTAAATTTTTGATGTATCAATAACATAAAGTAATATGTTGAGCACCCTGGTTCTAATACTTAAAATTTTATTTGAATGCAAATCACATTATCTGTATCTTGAGCAGAGTTGCCTGTCTTTACAGTCCCTCACAATAACTGGAAGTAAATTTTAAAAAGCACCACAGATGAGGTTGATTCATGTGTATCCAACACTCAGACAAAATTGTAGATGATCGGCTGCATCCTGTTGGCTCCTATGTTTCATGCAAAAACCAGAGTGCTGTGATAGAAGCCAAAGTGTCATCATTTCAGCTTGATCAAAATGTGCTTATATTTTTAATCACCAGCAATTTTCTTACAAATATTATAAACTCTGCAATTTCTTTAATTGAAAATTTAATATTAGATGGTTTGTGATTTAGAATAAGAAACTGCAAGAGGAAGTTTCAAAATGTTTATGAAATGCCTATGATCAATTGAGTAATTAAAATGAGTGTTCTCACCAGAAAAGTTTTTAAAAAAAAAAAAATTAGTAATAGCAGCCAATGCTTTTGTGCCACATATAGACAGAAAGCTGCCTTACAGTTGGCCAACTAAATGTAGAATAAAATAGCCAAAAATATTCTTTAAAATTATTTTAACAGCTAAAAATAGCAAAGTTATTTACAGGAGAGGGAGAGAGAGGGGAAAAAAATATCCGCCTCATCTGGTTGAACTTGATTCAACAGTAGTTCTAAAGTCATTAGTAGCAAGCACTTACCATAATTCTGTCACAGCATTACCACCTTCAAGGGCTGAAAACAATTTATCTTTAGAAGCTATGTGTCTAGTGTGGATTGGAAAGGTAATATTAATGAAGGAAAGAACCAGGAAATAGCAGCACACTTAAAGCTGGCTAGAGCTAAAATCAATGACAAGAGGCAGTCAGGAACACATGAGTAATTTATTAAGCAATGATAGATTTGGGTAAGTAGCTCTGCAAAATCAGTCCTTCTTCTGATATGTGGGTTAAAGATAAATTAGCAGTTTTGTAAACTGAGCGGTTCTGCTTGCCCTTTGGCTGATGTATAAAACAAGCCTTCAAAAAATGCATTTGCCCTTTTCCTCCCTGGCTTTCACTGGTGTACTTGTTCCCAAAGCTGTATTAAACCTCCTGGGGTAAAGACACTACTAGAATTAAACTTCTGTCACGACATCACCCTGAATTTACAAGATTACGTGATTAGCAATCATGTTTATCAGGTGTCCCAGAGTGCTCAGCTCTGTACCAACACTGAAGGAGAGCACTGGGGGCTCCTCTCTCAAGGAGACTGCAATCTGAGTCAGATGCAGAGCATATACAATTCAAATCCTTGAACTAAAAGCAATAAAGTTGTAGTTTTAGCTAAGTCCATCCTCTCTTTGGTAAAATATATGTTAATTCATACAATGATCTCATACACTTCATTAAGGAATACAAATCACCTTCTTATGAAGCATTAGTATCTTTCCTGTGCATATGTGAGTGGCCACTGTTTTGAGAGGAGCAGAAGATTAAATAGCCCACATAAATATGGGAATCTCAGACCTTCATCTTTGATACAAAAAACCTGCAGATACAAGAATAAAGTACATTTTAAACAAGTATTCATGAAGGTGTGTTTGTACACTGCTTGCTTCCTCTTGCTGCTCACATGTCCACAGCTCAGAAGCTGAGATAACCTTCTTCAAACTGATCATGGAGACTTTCTGTTTCCCTTCTCCCTGAAACAGAAAACTTTGAGACACTGCTAGCTTTTTATTGCAGTAGGTATCTTTAAGGGGAAGCCCTTCAAGTTCCTTGGCAACCATTGTCTAAAAGCATAGCTAAAGCCCACCTGGAGAAAGCTATCACGTTGCTAGGCATTAGTTCTCTCTAGTTTATCTTGCTGAAATCTCTCTTCACTCTCTCTAGTGTCCCTCCATAAAACTTTTCCTTCCTCATTGGGGAAGCCCTTTTCTATGCAGCAGGAGACTCGTGTTCTTAGACTCCCTAGCAGTTAAGCAAAGGTGGAATCACTAGATATGAGCCCTTGAAGAGAGTTTTGGGGTCCTAACCAGACTCCTTATGGTGACTCCCATAGGAAGAATTTATTTAGAGCATACAGGACAAAGACCCTTGTGCTCACTGGTATCCATGAGGAATCAGTGTTATCCAAATGGTAACAAAGTTCCAGCTCCTTCTCCCCATTGTATTGACAAGAGTGCATTCACCTCACCTTACATTCCAAGTACTGACAACCAAACCTGCTCTGTGGCTTCATGAGAACAGAGGGAAGTGGAATACAGGTGAGAAAGGCAGGGCAAATAAAAGGACTGCTATTCTCCTTAATCAAGAAAGGTGGCTTGAAGTAATATGACAGAGGAGTTTTACTAGTTTTAAGTCCTCCTGCTGTGTCTGATACCTCTACAAAACCACTGCATTCTTTGTTCCTTTAAAACACATAGGTTGTTACAATGTTCCTCTTTAATAATCACAATTTTACCTATTTTTGTAATCACACTAAAGGAATTGTGAAAGACTGCACAATGCCTTGGCATAAATATTATTTTGTCATTAATACAAACCTTTTATCCTATTGGTTTAACACATCAGAATGAATGAGATACCTCACAGAATTTCCTCCTTGCTAGAAGACAATGCAAAGGTATAAGCAGCATAAGTGGTTTCACCTTTTGTAAAAAAAGAAGAATCTTGACATTTTGCTTTCATGTGCAAGCGATGAATGGAAACTAATGTCAAAATATTAACTGAGTGGAGAAGTTGACTTTTTAACCTATTGTTCTCCTTCCCATTCTTAGTCAATCTTCCATAAATGTGTGGTGACAATCTCTTGTCCCTGGTTGTGCATACTGCTGCTTTTTCTTTCAACTTCCATATATTATCATGCCAGTAGCCATGGTATACAATGACCAGAAGTGATGGTCAGACAGAGATGCAACATATCACCAGGAGCTGCTTCCTTTCATTTCCCCAGTGTGCATATGCCTCCATTACTATACAATCTTCCCTCTATGTGAAAACCATTGAGACTGTATTAATATAATCAGAAATCCATAATGACTCAATGATTTACTTCTCCTGTATTTAAAAGGACTCTAAATTTATAGCCTAAGTTTTTTTAGCCATGTTTTCCATCTTGTGTATTAAGAATTTCTTTTCTTCAAAAAGATAAGGCAGCTTCATTGCCTTTATGTGGATCACTACATAAAGTGAAAAAAAAGGTGAATGGCTCCTGAAACAACGCATGGCTAATGCACTAAAGGCATTGCCAATTAATATCATGATGATAAGAGGAATTAACGTGATTTATCATGCTGTTGTAAAATAAGTTTTCATTGACTGTGTTCTACTTGAACTAGTGAGGCACTGTCCATTGTCCAGCTTGAAGATTCTGTTATTTGCCTCTCACTCTGCATTCACTCTCAGGTACACAGGTTGACATGATCTGATATAGAGATGTAAAACAATCTCCTCTGTCTTCTATCTGTTGAAAATTTTGCTTTGCAATTCATATGCCATCCAAGGCTCTCTTGACCTTCACTTTCTCTTCTACTGTGACAATGTGTATGTAGTCTTATTCTAAGGCTGTAGGGAACAGTTATTCTATGAAATTAAACAGTAAAAAATTATAAAATACATGCATACCCATATGTATCCTATTAACAACTTTCAGATGCATTTACATTATTTTTTTAAAAGTACCTGCATGTGTATGACTGTCTATACAATACATGGACATGGAATCAAAAGCCTCTGATCACCTTTCTTCATAGGCATGTGTGGGCACACACACACACACTCTCCAACTGACCAAAGGGATATTCCATACAATATGACAATGTGCTCAGCAGTATAACTGGCTTTCAAAGGTAGCTGTTGCTTGGAGACTGGCTGGGCAACAGTCTGCTGGTGGGAGGTGGTGAGTGATTGCCTTTGCATCACTTGGTGCAGGTCTTTCTTTTTTCTCCTTCACTTATTAAACTGTCTTTATCTGGCTTTCAAAGGTAGCTGTTGCTTGGAGACTGGCTGGGCAACAGTCTGCTGGTGGGAGGTGGTGAGTGATTGCCTTTGCATCACTTGGTGCAGGTCTTTCTTTTTTCTCCTTCACTTATTAAACTGTCTTTATCTCAATCCACAAGATTTTCTCACTTCTGCTCTTCTGATTCTCTCCCCCATCTTGTTGGGGGCAGTGAGTGAATGACTGCGTGGGTGCTGAGCTGCTGGCCACAGTCATCCTACCGCATTTGCTGAAACCCACCACATATTTGATTGGATAATAGAACAAAGCCAAAGCGTTCTACATGGCTCTGTAGGTGGGCATGACCACAAACATTGGCATAAAGTCATCCATAGTCTGGAAGCATTAGTATGCCTCCTGGCACAATTTTGTCCCATGCTAAATAGCATTATCCCGGTCAATGCCCAGAGCTTGGGATGGTTGGAACTGGCAAAAGACCAGTGACAACAGGCTGTTTGGATGTGGCCATCTTATTTTGGAGTACAAAGAAATTTATTAATATAGACATTTACTGTATGATTCCAGCTGGCCGCAGGGTGGAGAAATGTTTTCTAACCCAATTTGTTTGCAAGTACAAATAGGTGTAGTCCTAATATATATTTAAAAAATATACTTTATTGGTTATTTTTAAAAAATAAACTGAAGCTATGTGGTATGAGAAGACTTTGGATGACCACAATAATGTAGATACTGTCTCCCTTTCCTGGATTGTTTCTATTTTGGATTTAAACTACTTTGAAAAGTCATCATTTATCACTGTCTCCATACTGCTAATTCTAAGTGACTCTGTCCTTTGAGGAAAACTGAGTGTGCTTGAAACTGTGAGTGCTCTTAGGGACAAAATCATCCCTTCCCTGTTATCATTCTTATATAAAGACCTTCAAGACCTATGTAAACAACTGTGATTAAAAAATAAACATGAAAAGAATAAGTGTAGGTGACATAAGGCAATGTTGTAATAGCATTGCAAACCTATTGATTGCTTCAGTGGTTTCAGTAAAAAATGTAAAGGGATGAAACTCTTACAGTTATGCAGAGAAGGAATATTTGCTGACACCAATATCCTAGACAAGAAGATGGACTGTTTTCATATGTCAGGATTATAATCATCACAGTCAGACTAAGTGAAAGGCAACTGCAGGCTTTATTGTTGAACTTCTCACTATAGTCATCATTTTGATTGCGGTGGGAACTCCTTGAAATTACAGCAATTTTCTTGTTAGCAAATAAGATCAATATTTTAAACAGAGCAAACAGATGATCTGACTTAAGGGTAGAGATACTCAAGTGACAATCACATTTTCCTAAAAGAAAAAAATTCTTTGTCAAGAGGCTTTTAGCCATGTAGCACTGAGGGGCAACACAAGGCACTATTTTCTGCCTACCCAGTGGGGGCTTTTCCTGGTAATTTTTCCATCGGGACATCAGTTTGCACTGGCTGCACTTGGATCCTCCTTCAAGTCTCACATATAAGGCTGCACGGTCTTGAACATGTTAATATCCATTCTGTTACCCTCTTATATTGTGCCATCTCTTCAAGGAAGCTCCTTCAATTCCTTGCCTTTGTCAGTGCCTGAACACCTCCTCTTTTTCTCAGAACTCCACAGGGAGCTCCCTCTCAGCTGTGCTCTGAACTACTCTTTTCTTTAGCTGCAGTCATTGCTGACTCGTGTAACCCTTGTGCTTAGCTCAGCCACTCCGTCATTAGCAATCCTGGCTCGTTTTCCCTAGCTGCTCACACAGTCCCCACAGTGAACTTTTAAATAAATTAAACTTAGCAAGGCTCACGACCTTTGGAACATTCTAGCATGGGTTGCTCATCACTCTAATTGACTGTTGGCTCTTGTATCCTTCATTCTTCTCCAAACAGGTATAGTCATTAGTATGCTAATGTAGCCAAATAGTTCTACTCGAAACAACCCAAAGAGAGATCTAAAAATCTGGGTATCTTTATGTAATAAGTTCAAATGAAGATACAGCACATTGTTGTATTTTAAAGCCAAACAGCTTTAGCTTTGTTGTTAATGGAGTTGTCTCGTTGTATCTCTTCAAGCCTGCCAAGAGCATTCATCTTCATTTAAGAGAGCACACTGCACATTCCATATTGTAAAATTAAACCCATATGGAGTTTTCAGAGTTTAAAAACAGTTCTTGAAAAGCAACTATCCTGAAAACCAAAGTGTAATAACATCAGCAAGGCTTGTTTGTTATTTATCCATAATCTCCACCTTAATTTGCAGAGTACCAAAGTAAATCAAATTGTTTCTGACAGCCCACTAGAACCACCCTGACAGCCAGAATGCATTCTTTTTTTCCCTATGAGTCACAGCCAGTTACAGAGACTTTTCAGGCCAAATTGCACTTTCATCGATATCAATCCAGTCCCGTGTGTTCACACTGTACCTTCAGTTCTGTTTCTATAATACTGTTATCCTCAATAATGTGCAAGAACATAAGAACTTCAATTCTTCTGTGGTTTTGAGAGATCAGGTTTATTTTGCTTGCCCATCAATTCAAAAACCAAAACTGTATCTTATCCACAAATCTATATTTTATCCATCTTTAAGTAAGAAATTTTACAGACTTGATAATGCAAAACCTTACAAAGCTATTTTTATAATTTTTCAGGATATCATCACCTTCAGTTGAATTTTTTTAATTTTCATTCCTCAAAGTATGCCAGTGATTTCCACTTTTTCATGGAACTGTGCATGATCACTTCACATTCAAAAAAGGCTGACTTTTCTGAAAAAATATTACTAAATGCAAGGAAAAAAAGAGAACTAGGAAAGGGTGTTCTCTGGCACAGTGAAACCACTATTACGAAACAGTGATAGAAATCTGAGATTAATTAGTCAGGAAGAAGTTGAAAAAATTGTACTTAAATTGTTTTTACAATTTCAGTTGTAAAGGGCTTCATATTTTCTATTGTGTCTGCCCGAAAGCATGCTATTCTGAGTTTCAAAACCTTCACAGCACATTCATGTGAGGACATTGTTAAAATACTGTTATTTTGTCGTGACAGAGTTGACATTTATCTTGTTTAAAGTGTTTATCATCAAGGCCAGCAGGATAAATCCATTATGTGAAGTAGGCCATATTCAGGTACCAGAAAAAATATTCATCCAATACTTCGTAAACGTTAAAACACTTAGGACAAGAAACAAGATCACAAGCCTCTGCTCATGCACCTTTCATCCATTATTCTATAGCTGTAATAGCCAATATAAAGCCCACTTTAATGTGAGTCTTTCCCCTGACTTTTGAATTAATCCTGTAAATAATTAGAGGATCCTATTCCTTTGTTTCCTTTCTGCCCAGAAAACTATATGTGTTTACAGCACAAAAGTAAATGGATAGAAGTTTACTTGCCAGATTTTGTAATCGAGGAAATTAAATTGCCTCTGAGTAACCTGTTCTATGATATTGCTTGTGCTGAGCTCATTTGCTTGAATATAACCTAGCAATAACAATCCAAACTAGGAGGAAGACTAAAATGAGCATGAACATAAGGAAACTATATGAGAACCATCTTCCAACTAGCTTTCAATTTACAGTGGGCATGCCACCAAGAAAGCAATTCTGAGTTAGCATGGTACAAACCTGTGCATTGCACTGACAATCTCCAGAGAACACTGTAAAAAACATGGAATGAATTTTACTGTCTCATAAGTTAGTAATAGCTGAGCACATTATGAATTACCCAGCTGGACTTCTTGCCTCTATCCCAACCAGTAAACAAAATGAGCCACAGATATTTCTATAGCCCTGAGGTAAATTAGCACAACATGGTTTGCATCCATTACAGCCGAGCCCTCCAGGGCAGGAGGACAGTTGCGTGCAAGCTGACTGTCAGGCAGGGTTCCTGGCCCAGGCTCTCCTCCAATCTGTCTTTGGACCTGGGCTGGGAGAGCATTTTTTGGCCCACGTCAAAACTGTGCCAAGGAATTCACTAAAAATTCAGCAGCATGGATCCCATGCCAGTGCATAAAGGATATTTTACTGTTACAAGCATAGACAGATTCTGCCATACAACAAAGCAAGGAAGGTTTACATATGCAGCAAGCAACTTTCATTAATTCTTTTCCATCCCAAAAATCAGCAACCTATTCCTTCACATCTAGTTGATAGTATTATTTTGTACTATGTGCATTAAAAAGTCTGGAGAATAGTGGCTAGCAGAAGAATTAGTTTGGATAAAGACCGGCAGTTCTCTATAGATGTAACTGAGGGATGCCCAAGTAAAAATATACAGTATCAAATTTAAATACTGAGTTTTTTGATTTGAGTGGTAGAGGTGACAACTATCAAAGGAGAACTTTGAACAGAAGTAACTGCAAAGGGCAGAAGCTAAAAAGAAGCTCTGTATAATTTTAGTGGATCAGCTCTGAAAAGCCCTTCTGTTGCTGGACTTTGCACCTGGGAAAAAAAACAGGAGACATTCTGACTGATCTTCGTAAGTAAGTGTCAGTAAAGATTCTGAATGCTTTATTCACAGAGTGGTAATTTTCACAAATACCTTTGAGGTAAACACTGAACAAAGAGGAGCAGTAATTGAATGTGCTGGTAAAGCATCTAGAGAAACTTTAGGTGAAAATAAAAAGGCAGGTATTTAAAGTGTGTCTGGAAAATGCAAATGCAGAGAAAATTTACAGTTTAAAATATGAATTTTCTTTCAGTCACGCTTAAAGCATTGTGCTAGGATCACAGGGGGTTACACTTTCAGATCAGAAGACAGGTTCCATAAGAGAAGACAAGCTATGACAGACAAACAAACCTTAAATCAAAATAGCTGAACAAATTATATTGCACCCTGAGACTGGGCATATTCAGTGGCCTCAAAGTTGAGCAATAAAAAAAAATCAAAACTTGATACTGAAAACCTTTTCCTGTGGCATTGTGTTGCTGTTGATGATGTAAACATTCTTTGTGAGACTGTAGTACTTTGGTTTAGTACTACTACTGCAGAAACATCTGGGTCGTTTACAGCCAGCTTATAAGGCATTTGTTACAACCTAGAAAGGCGTCCTGCTTCTGGCAGGGAAACAAAAATGTTTGAGTAGAAAACCAAAAAAAATTAGTGTCCTTAAGTATCACTCGTCTTTCTGGGGGAGATCACATAACTACTCAAAACCCACTGCTGTTGCACTAAAAAATTAACTTGCTCTAAAAATCCAAGTAGAGGTTGCCACTGGCATTGTCCTGTACTACGTATAGAATCCTGCAGTATAATGATTAACTGTGCATATCTCTTCACATATATGTTCATGAAGTCAAATGCTAATTATTTTTGGTTATCAAGTCAGATATCAGAACACAGTGTAATTAAGTTAAACCACTTAAGCCTTCAACTTTTAAGGACATTGGAGAAGATTTTTTAAAATCTAGAAGTTTGTCTATAACTTAATTAAAGTAAATAGTTTCATAGCTGTTGGTTTAAAATTTCGATAACATTATTTACAGCAATTCCTTCCACTATGGTGTTATTGTCTGAGTGTCAGATTTCCTGGAGTCTTTGCTTGGATAATTGACATTAGCAGTACTCAAACCTTGCAAAAGAGAACATGTGGCATTTTAAATGAAGAGATACCTTCAAAGCTTGATGGTGCCAGTAACATTAATGATCCTGGAAGAGACACCTGAAAATCTACAGCTATGATTTCTCAGGCATTTAAGATCCTAACAATTTCAAATATGTTTGCAACTGAAAAGACAGGCTTCCTTGACATTTTTTTTGTCACTGAAAATCTTGTCCCCTTCCAGAAAAACACTCCTGAGATGTAAGCCCTGACTTCATTGTCCCACAGCCTCTGAAAGTCCATCTATTTCTTGGCAGCTTACTCTAGAAATCTGTATTTAATCCAGAATACAGTATTATCTGAACAGTATACTGTATCCCCGTATTCTGACATTATTTTCCATTCCTGAGACAAAGGAGCAAATCTGTTTAAACATAAATAACAATTAAAAAGCTATTAAAAATAATGAGCAGCATGTTTCTTTATGAATGTATATTTTTAATTTAAAGACGGAAAAGATAAATTGTTTTATAGTTGAGGACTTGAAAGTCACAAAAAAGCCAAATAAAATGTACCAGATTGGACACAGATTTGTATTCCTGCTTATTTATTACATCCTTTGCATTCTATCTGTTTTGTTTGGTTTTGTTTTATTTATTCTTTACTGAGGTCTGTAACTGCTCTTTGTGTATTCAGTTCATGGTCAGAACTCCATAAGAAAAAAATTAACACCCATTTAATTTATCTCCTTAGGCTTATCTCCTTAGAGCTAAAGCAAGGGCAAGATTTTTTTTTAATCTCAAAGACATTTATTATTTAGATGATTTCCAACTAGCTTTCATTTCTACTTCATGACATAATCCAGCTGAATGGATTTTAGCCCTATTAATTTTGCTATCACCAATACCAATTTCATTTTTCATGTTCATTTTCCAGTAGCTTTGATTCTTATACTATTTATCAGAACCCAGAGACAGGCAACTAGTTTGTTGAAGGAAAAAGAACCCATTTCAAGGCAAGAAGACCAGGTGTCCTTACTTAACCCTCCTTGTCTTTGTGTAGAAGACCTGTTCACACAGCTATTAAAAAAACTCCACTGTTCTATTGCAAACAAACAAACAAGCAAACAAAAACAAAACAAAACAACACAACAACCAGATGCTCCTAATGCTCCAAAAATAATGATAAATTATTTTGAGGTTCCATTTATGATCTAGTTTTTGTAGGTGATAAAAATGGGTAAATGTTCTCAATATTATTTGTCATTATTACATTAAAAATCGCTAAAATCTAATTGCTGGGATAAGTAGCTTTGAATTTGCACTGCTTTTTACATTTCTGAGCTGTGGCTCAGTACCCTCATTTGGAGTACATGTCTTAAAAGAGTAAAGGTGGGAAATAATTTGATACCTGATGTGAGCTCTTGCTTTCAATATCATATTGTTTATTAAAAAGGGATGAACGGTTTTGCTTAGATATTCAAGGGAGGTAAACACTTGATGCTCAATTAAAGCTCGTGAAATTGTGCATTCTGAGGACAGGTATGATCTCTTCCTCCACTTGTAATTAGAATTAAATATGGGAAGCTCAGAACAACAGCAGTGGGAGGAAGAGAAGGTTAGAGTAACAGAGTTAATTTCAGAAGCTTGAAGAAATACTGAATAAATTAAGCTGTTAAAATTAATTTTCTTGCAAGTTAAGAGGTGCTCAGCACAGGTAATTAATTCAGTGAGTTTTAATAAACTAGAATTAGAAACAAATAAGAAATATCTCCTCCTAAAGCAATGGGGAAGATGTGCACCACTATCTTGGCGCAAATACATTGACACAAAGTGGCTTTCTGTGAGTGATGGGCCACAAGGTTTTAGTGATGCTGCTGCATGTGCAGCAAGGTGAGGTGAGATGGTAATCCCTTGGCAAGAGGAGAGCAAGAATGAGAGACTTGGAGCAGTCCACAGTCCATGACCTGGTGAGAAAGAAAAAAATACTAACAAAATGCTTGCCTAAGTTATGGCTCCCTGGCTAGAAATACTCAGTGCCCCGTTTAATAACAGCCTTTGGTGAAAAAGAAATTTTCTTCACATTTGATAATAAACTTCCCAGGTATAGAGCTTTGCGGATGGGACAGCATTGCTTGTGTATTTGTTGAAAAATACAGAAGTATAAATAAGCACAGATTTCCAGGGGGGCTGTTGGTCAGCCATGCTGAGCCACGGCTATTCCTGGGAGAGGGGAGTTGCATTTGCAAGGATTGCATCTCTGGCTGTGGAGGAAGGGAGGCTGAGCTCACTTCAGGCACTGCCGGCACGTGGTTCTGTCACCACAGTCCCACAGAGGTTGTCAGGTGATGTTCTGAGGCTGATTTGTATCTTTCTGATGGTATGTGATGGAAACAGACTGTTACATCCATGGCACAGACTCATCAGCAGTGTTCATTAAAGACCCCTGTCTGTCATTCAGAAGAGTTAGTTATAATCAGCAGTAATATATTCCAGGTAGAGCACAGATCACTTCTAATAAAACTTTCTTCTGTTTTCTCATTTGGTGATCAAAACGATCATTAACATTTTCATCACAGTTCATTCTTCTGCAACAGCCACAGCCACGTTTGTCTCAGATTATCATCTATCTTTCTTTTAATACAATTATGAACTAAATCCTACAGTCTATACTCACTCAGCCATAAGAGTTAGCAATGTATTCCCAAAAAAAAAAAATCAGGATTTGTTTGTATTTGCATTATTTATAAGAGAAGTAGTAGATTCATTTTTTTTTTCAGTGTAATACTGTGTTTTACCTATGCACTTTCTTCCTAAAAGATTCTGTACTATACCTTAAAAATAATTTTATTGTCAAATTCTCATTCTAGCAGAACATCCCAGCTTTTACCAGAACCTTGATGGGAAAGCAAATTAAAGTTGCATAGTGGGAATATATAACACATGAGCTACCTAGTAAAAGAAAGGACATTTGTATATTTTCTATTATATTTATTGTGTTTCACTGCATAACTTACGTTTTGAATAAGTATTTATCTTTCATATAGAGGAAATACTGCTATCAGTCAGGCTTTAATAGGATGGATTTTGTGAATCTACATACCTTAGGGACATCTAAACATAAGAATTAATGGCAAAATCTAGATGTGATGGAATGACTAGTGCTTTTTAAAAATATGATTTGTTTTTTTCAGTTTATGTTTCTCAGTTTCAAAAATAAGCAACATTTCTCTTGCCGTTGTCTTTCCCCCAAATTTAAATAGGTAATTTGACCAAAGATTAGAAAACAAGCAGTTTGTCATATCTGTTAATTCGCAGCAGGAAATCATTGTTTTGACTCTTCAAGTACATAATGTTTTGAAAGTTTAGAGGTTGATATCAGTTAACGCTAATATCAGCTATTAATAGCTGGTATCAGCTATTGGCTCTGTATTTGAAATAATTATTGCGGTGAACCAATAGAACTGGTTTCAGATAAAAATCTGGGGAAGTGAACGTAATAGAAAATTCAAAACAAGAAGACCTGTAAGTATCAGGAATATAAAATGAACCAAAAAATGTGTGGTGTCACATATATCTTATACTTCTCAGATTTTAGTAGCTACCAGCCTTGATTCAACAATACATGCAAGCACCTATATGTAATTAGGAACTTGAATATTTGAAAAGTTTGTTGATCTGGCATTTTAGTTAAAAAAAATAAATTATTAGCCTTTTATTACGTGCAAGATAGTTTTTAGATGTGTATGTTGCATAAAGAATCATAAAAATAATATCTACAATTCTCAACTATGATATTGCATTGTTAATATTCGGTGTGTACAATATTTATTTTTTTAACCTTGATATAATTTTGCTTTTTCATATTGTGATATGGATAAATTGTGATAAGGATATTCTCAACATTATTGGTGTGGGTTTGTTTCTGGGGTACAATGCACACTTCTTTTTATAGCTGGCAACTGGCATTTTAAGGAACACAGTGGAGGGTAGATCATCATTTCTGCCAAGAAGCTCATTTATATAAACTACAATATCAAGTTTAATTAAGGGCTACATTGACAAAAGAAAGCCAATTGCGTGTGCTCAAAATACTTTTCAGATGACAAATGACTGACACCCATAAAAACAATATCCGGGGTAACTGTTAAGATTATGATACTTAAACCTGACTAAAAAGGTGTCAGGCAGTATATTCCAACAGGTTAACATTCTATATGAATTAAATAAAACCCCAAAATGTATCAGACTTTATCTATTGCCTAAAATTCAGATAGACAGTCCAGATCTTTCTGAATAGAGGGAAATAATATATAACTGGCATTTAGGAGCATTTGTATCCTGTTTGTGTCACATTTTCTTTATTCATCTCTGTGAGATTTAATAATCAGTAGCTTTGTAACTTGCTTACAACAATGGCTTTATGATGATCCCTGGTTAAATTAAATGTGTACAGAAAGATCTGATGGCATGATTTATTTTCTGGTTGGTCCCTGCTCAGCACACTCAATGTTTAGGAAAACAGTCAAAACCTCTTCTGCTAGTCCACATCAGCATCTCTCTTCCTCTCTCTCTTTGTAGCCACCACAACATAAAGGGGGAGCTGATGCTAAGGATAATGGTCAAGATGATAGAATATGACAACTCTTTCAACTGAAGAGAGAAATGAGTGTCCCTAAGTGTTCAACATGAGCTTCTCTTTCCTCCCTGCAGGGCATCTGCACCACAACCACCGCATTTTTACACTTCTTCTTCTTAGCTTCATTCTGTTGGGTTTTGACAGAAGCGTGGCAGTCATATATGGCTGTTACTGGAAAAATTAGGACACGGCTTATAAGGAAACGTTTCCTGTGCCTTGGATGGGGTAAGTCCATAAAATTCATTTCCTCAGAGTCATTGGACTGAAATGTTTAATGCAGAGACAGTGTCAAGAATACTATCATTTTCTTTAGGAAACCTGAAAGATAATAGACAGCATGTTAGTAAAAAGAAATCTAGGTTAGGAGCCTTTCCGCTTTACCTCAAGCTCCAGCTATGCTGCTATATATTTTAGCACTCTTTTATAAATATTTTTTAACAAAATTTTGGAGATTTTCAGGAAAGTAGTGTAACAGTGTAAAATCAAAATTAAAAAAAAAAAAAGAACAAAAATTCACTGAATATTCATGAAGCCTCTTTCTTATTCACTTTAAGACCTGTCAAATGTACCAGTAGTTCAGCTACATCAAAGTGGTACACCATGAGCAGAAAACAGTGTCTTCCTCCCTGCCAGTTCTTCAGAAAATCAAGTCCTGTAATAGCACTGTGCTTCATTAAATTATTCATTCCATGAATAATGGCAGAATTGGCCATTTTGCATTAGCTTGCCCTGTCATTTTTTTGTCCAGGCAGAACAGCAATATTTTGGTCAGCATATGATGGTTATTAATGGTTTGGCTTTTTGCAGGTTTACCAGCATTAGTGGTTGCCATATCAATAGGCTTTACCAAGACAAAAGGATATGGAACAGCACACTAGTAAGTCAATCTGAAATGATTAATTACATTTTTAATTAACAAGACTGTCATATCCATCGGAAATTACTTAGCATAATCTAAAGTCTCTACAGGTATCCATTCACACTTGGAACTGCCCTAAGAGTCACTGAGTGGTCCACAAAAGAACAACGAGAAAACCATATGCCAGTCTTGGACTGTGCTCAGCAAAGTGCCAAGGATCCTGAATTTCTTGTGGAGTTTTGAAGTAGCAACACTTTTAGAAACTCTGAGGATTATGTCTACTTAGACACCTAAAATTTAAATACATTTACCAAAGAGAATATTCAATGTTACAGCTAGCCTTTGCTGACCTCCAAACATGTCTAAAACTGCACCAACAAGAGTCTCTGTAGTACCCAGATTTCTGCCTACCAAGCATGTACCATGGCTTTAATGGCCATGAGTTACTTGGACCCAAAGCCCTACAGAAATGTCAAAGCATCTCTCCCATCCATCCTTTATCTCCTGGAGTGCTTGATCCAGCCCATTTCTTGAACTGGGCTGTCCTTGAGAGACAGCAAGGAGGAGATTTGTGTACTTCTGCTACATTTTATTAACACAGTTCCTGTTTAGCCACCTAACATGCTCCAGTGCCTATAAAGCACCCTGGAAACTTCATTCTTCAGTAAGGCAGCACTTCAGTAGTCTCCTGATGAAGAAGGAGCTTGGGCTGAGCCGCCCTCCTTGCCAACAGAAGCTCCGACCGCTAAGACGTTATGTATGTGGGAGTGCATTTCCTTCAGTTGTCCTCTTTGGAGCTCTCCTCACGTTGCCTAAGAAATTAAGCATACATCTGGACAGAAGAGAGGAAATACAACTCTGTAGCTTGGTAATGAGGGCATTCATCAAAGATGTGGATGCGTTAGGTCAAGTCCTCACTTCAATGAATATTTAATTATTCTCCTCAGCATCATTACTGAGTGAGATCAGGATCCCCCCTTGCTGCCCTGTATCCCATCATCTTGGCATATGGTGGTGGTGGCTTCAAGACCTTGTTCCAACTCTGGGTGGATAAGGATTCACAAACAAATCTCCTCATGAATACTGTCCTTAACCACTGAGCTCTTAAGTTTGAAATTGTGACATTTTTCTTGTATTATTGTAATGAGGAATGGCTTACCTAACGGAAGGGCTTAACTTGCACTTATAGCTGGCACTCATTAGTGAAACAACAGCCTTAGCCAACTTTTGTTTTTTATATTGAGGACCTGCTCCTCTGACAATTTTTCTAACTAATATGTGCTCATATTGCTGGCTTTTTTATGATTTAGCCCTTGAACCAGGACTGGAGAACTATTTGGGCTGTGAGAATTATAAGTCACAAGACTGTGATGGCCAGACCCCATTTGGGATTTAGCTCTGCCCTGTGCAGGATCAATCCTATCGCATTTAGTCTGCTGAAATTATTCATGTGTGACCACTAGCTTTAGTTTGTGTTGCCTCCTGCTTCCTTCCAGGACTGAATGCATTTTTAAAAGAGGATATACCAAAATATTCAGACAAAGCAACAAATCATTCATTAAGGGTAACCTGCAAATTAAAAAAGAGCAGGTCTCTGTACATGTAATGGCTCCTCTCCCATGATCCAAATTCAACTGATACAGTGCCATGGGACAAAAGCACAGAAGGAAGTGTACAAGGGACAAACAGAACCATAATGCAACTTTTTCATGTCGTTTGAAAATACATTTTCTTGCCATTTGACATCAGACTACGATAAGAAAAACAGGAAATTGAGATTCCTCGTCCACCACAAGCTGACAGGCTGTCCCACTTTAGAAACCAGAAATGAATTGTGTCCCATAACAGCTGTTGGGTTGTGTAAAAGCAGAGCTCCTGTACTGCTCCTCCTCCCATAACTAATGGACTTACATAAGTTTTATAACTGCTAACTCTATGTTTGACCTGTTTGGGTGCAGTTACACACATGCCGTCATCAGAAATGTGTCCTGTTTCAAAGTATTCCTTGTGCGTAAGATGCTATTTTTTAAAATGACAATTCCAAATGGAGAAAATTAAGAGTGAAAATGAAGGAATTTATTCCAGTTTCATAGTCCCACACATGAAGAGACTGACCAAAAGGGAGAAGGCCCAAGAATCTTTGAAGCAAACCTCAGTTTGATAGGGTATTTGGCTGGTGGGAACGTCTTGAATTGTTCATACCTGAGTGGATTCAGAGATCAACAGTCTCTGATTCCTATCGTTTTCTTTCAGTCCTTACCATTAGACAGTTATATTATTCTACATTTAAAATTATTTATGAAAACTATTTCACACAGACACATGTACTGATAGAGAAGCTAAAGGGATTTCCTAAAACTAATAAAAAACACAGTGACAAGCTTTTAGATAATTCAGGGTATCTGAAAAAGATTTGTTTGTCTGAAAGCTTGGTTGTTTTTTTTCCAACTATTTCTGTGCATCAAGTAAATATTGTTGCTACCTGTCTTTGGATATGAGAGCTATGAAAGCACCACTAGTACAAGTTATAGTTAATAATCCTGTAGCACCTGCTCATGTGTGCATACAGTGCCATATATTGATAAGCAGTTCAGATAACTTCCAGGAATTTGTTATATCCGCAAAAATTAAAAATCTCTCATGTTTTCCTAAAAAAGAAAAGGAACCATGCTTCTGAAGATCATCAAACAATTCCCAAAATGTACAGGACACAGGAGCAAGTCTACAGATGCTTCATTACTCAGCAGAATTTTATGACCATGTAACATGGTCCCATAAAACCACCAGTGGAAGCTCTTAATACTAATCAATTTATATGGCTTTCTGCTATATGGAGATCAGGGAGAAAGAAGACAGAATAGGAGAACAAAATAAAAACAAATATAAAGCACAGAAAAAAAAGCTATCAGAGCAAAGAAAAAAAAGAGAAGAAGGAAAAAAATTGTAAAATTAAAAAAGACAGCAATCAACTTACAGTATAAGAAGACACCTGAGAATCTGTATTCAGAAAGTTTTCAACAGAAAATTATTGCAGGGAAAAAAAATGACTGGAGAAAAGTGCATTTCAGATTCATCAATTGGTGGAAATTGAATACATTTCAAAAATCACATCACACGTTGTTAAAAATCCAGATTGTTGAAAATCCACATTGTGTAAAGAAAAGAAGACCACCTTATATTTTTATCCAGTTCTGCCTCTAAATGGAAGTCACTCATTGGAAGAGCCTTTTTACTTGAGGGCATAGGACAGGGAGAGAACAGTTCTGCCTTGGTCATGAAGATTTTTGTGCTAGAAACTTTTTTATTTTAAGAAAACCCTTACTGACCCTTTTTTTTTTTATATCACAGGTCTAAAGTTATTTTTCAAACGTAATACATCAATAGTTTTTATGAGCTTATCTTTTTATCTCCCGGTAAACATGAACATTCTAATTATATGTCTTTGTTATGCAGAGGGGTCATCTTCCCTTAGTTTAAAAGTTCATGCTGGTAGGGAAATGCAGTCAGTACATTCCTTTCTTTCAGCAGTCCATGTTCTCAGACTCTCACAATAAATAACCTAGCTTTAGAAAAAAAAGCAAGAGTAATTGCAGAAATTTTTGAAATAATTTTTCTTTGACGTTACAAAAATAAATTGAATATTCTTTTTGTCGTTGTTTTTTGAGGTAGGATACAGAATAGCCTGAACATGTATTACCTTTTTAACAGTGAAGTAGGTAGGAACCATTTTTCTCTATTTATCATTCCAGAATTTGGCAGACTGATGTAGTTGGATTCATGTGGCAGGTTTCACGTGGCTTCATTGCAACAGGAAACCCTTCTCTTCTTTGCAGCTAGAATTCCAGCCATAACAGTCCATTGATATTACGATGTGCTTGCTTTAATTTACTTGGTTTTCAAAAATACAAAACCAGTACTGGAAAATAAAGAAGACGTATAATTCTGATGCAAATGTTTCTGGATGTGAGATCCAAGGAAATTACTTGAATGCATATACTTGAGTTTCTTATATGTAGGTGTGATCATGCATTCAAATAAACATGCAGTTCTCTGAATGTGTAATCACTGGGAAAACAGCACAGCTGCATTTGGTTCATCATGTGAGGCTCCTGATCTTTTGCAGATATGGAAAGCTTTACATCATGATGTATCAAATATTTAGAATTTGATTCTGTAAGTGCTCTATGTTTGGAAATCTGATGGTTTTCAGGGAAAATCCTGATCCAGTGTGACAAACTGCAAGATTAGTTAGCTAACTAGAAAATGAGTTTTCAGATGCTTTAAAATATACATTCAAATTGTTCACAAAATATTCCAGAGAACACAGAAGAGTTAGATCATATATGATTTGTCTTTAATGGGAATATTTTCTATAAGACCTAGTTCTAATAGCAATTACTATAGGACGTAAAAGAAGATATGTAGAATTTTTTTTTTCCTGAATTTCTGCGTTACAGGCACTTGACCTTTCACTGGTTTAAGTATAGAATGGTTAGAAATGGTAAGCTGGAAATGTTTCTAGATACCTACCTGGCAAGTCCTGTTTAGTTAACTCATCATATATAGTTAGAGGATATTCAACAAAGATTTGCAAACGTGTTTTGTATGATGCTTTTAATACATTTTAGGCATTTCAGTATACATATAATTCACAGTAAAACTTTGGAAACATTAACAATTGGTAATGCAAATGGCTTTCAACTCTTTACATCATCGTATCAACAAAGTAATTCTTTTTTGTGTGTGCATATGAATCTCTATGTATAGGATTGAACATACACTGACAGAACCTCATACTATAGTGATTATTAATGCTTTCTTGGCAATGTGTTATACTTATTTTTAATGTGTTAGTTTTTCTCTAATGTTCTTTCCAGTTGTTGGCTGTCTCTTGAAGGAGGGCTACTTTATGCTTTCGTTGGACCTGCAGCTGCTGTTGTATTGGTAAACATTAATATAATTTCCATTTTTTTCATATTAAATGATTGAATGTGCTATTTAAATTATAAAAGCTATAAAGTAGGATTACATTTTGCTGTAAATACTGAGCTCAGTATTGTTTAACATACCTTAAGTATTTTGAATGCATGATTAATTTAATTGTATCACTTCTTTCTACCAATTATTTCTCCATGTTTACACTTGTGTCTTTCACAAGCTGTGAAAGAACAACATATTCATTGGTGGCACAGAAAACTCGTTACAGGCATCACTGAGTTATTATCAGGAGCATCTACGCAACTGTCAGTGCCTTGTGAAGTTCAGTGACAGTCTTGAGAGAATGCTGCTTGGCAGTGCCTCGCCGTGCCAGCAAAAGCAGCAGGAAGAGTGGAACCAGCCAGCAAGTTCTCCATGGCTACTCCTTCTCAAGGCAAAGAAAAAAAATCATCATAGCTGGGAAATATTACTCTTTTGTGTATTAGTCCGCCACATCTCTGTGAATGCATTTAGATGTAGGATTCCCTTTGCCAAATTGTAAACATTTGCAATGTAGATTCAGCATCTAAACTAGTTAGCCATATTTCATTGTCAATGGAGAAAAATACACACATTTAGGGCTCAAACCATCAGAAGTCTTTCAGGTGTCTACTTTAGGGTAAGATGAATTGCACCCTACATGTGCTGTCAGCTATCAGTCATCTGCTGTGCAGCCTGTATGGATTTTTTACAATAATTTGTTTAGCATTTTTTCCCTTACAGCTTTTGAATCTAATTCTTCTTTCCACTCCACCAATTTTATACTAGGATAGCTCTATCAACACCAGTTATTTCTGATTTTCCCTTGCAAAAGGGAATCAGTCTTAGCACTCATCAAAGATATAGCCATTTAGCGACATAGATTTTTCTGAAATGGATGTTTACTACTCCCATAGAGTTTCTCTCATCATTGCCTGGAGTCAAGCCAGGATCCTTTTGTACAGCTCACAGTGCCTGTCATGATAGAGGAGCCAAGGATGTTTACAAAAAGCCAGTCATAATTTTCACATGGAACTGTATGTTCTCAGTGTAATTGGCAAGCTTTGTTCAGAGATATTTGAAGTTCACAGTCACAGTTTGCCCTGCCATTATCGAGTAGCTATGGAAGGAGCTGCTTCATGTAGCTACTTAAGCCTAAGTGTATGAAGCAAAAGAATTATATAACATCAGCTGAAAAATGTAAATTCTGAAAATAAAGTGATGGTAAGAAAAGCTGGGA
>NW_008582007.1:62163-78069 GCF_000691845.1 Merops nubicus
GTTAAAAAGAAAAAAGGTTTTCCTTTTTTTAAAGAAAAAAAAAAAAAAAAAAAAAAAAAGAACATTTATTTAATGGATCCAAAACTTGGTATTACCTCTTTGCAGGGCCATGCAGAGACAGGTTCATAGAGTTCAGTTCACTAATACACATGGATAATAACAGTCATTAAGTTGTCCATTAAATGCCATTAGCATGTCCATTGAGTGACAAAGTCTGAATGCTGAAACACTTGAATTTTTTTTTTTAGGCTAAGTCTTCAACCCATGTATGTAATCATAGCACCATTTGCTTTAATGGAGCTAAACAGACTTACCTGTCAAACAAGGCTTAAGACTGGCATTTTGGTGAACGACACAGACAATGATTAATGTGCAAGAGCATATGGAAAACCACAGGCTGGTTCTGCATAAGTGGGATCCCCCACACAGGCTGTAAATGCCTCAAAAGGAACACGGTTACGGTCATTGTGTGCTCTGACTAGCTCTTCCCTGTGTGCACAACACAAAGGCAGTGGCTTTCCTGGAATAGGATAGATCATTGCAATTAAAGCTCAGGAAATATTAAGGCTGTATTACTCAAGCTTCTGGCCAGCAGATATGTACAAATATAACCTAATAATGGGCATAATTCAAGATCCAAAAATAATCCTGTTGCCGTGTGCATGCTACCCATTTGAGAATACGGCCTTTTGGTATGCTCAGGGTTGGTACTACACAATTTCTGAAGGAGTACTAAGGAATTTAACAGGAGGCTTTGTGTAGGCCTGTAAGAGCCTTTTTCTGAAGTAACGGCATAAAATATTTTCTTTCAGGCATTGAAAGATCAACTGTTTATTTTCTGTTTGACAGGTCAACATGGTGATTGGCATTTTGGTATTTAATAAACTTGTTTCCAGAGATGGAATCCTAGATAAAAAGCTCAAACACAGAGCGGGGTAAGCAACAATTGGGTTATTTTAAAGCATATTAATATTGTAGCACCAGTTTTCAACAAAAGTGCTTTTGATCATTCTTTGAACTTTTATACCAGTATAACAATGTGTATAACTGATTCCATTCATCTGAAAAGCTGCTGTTGCATTATGTGAGGGGGTGCAACTAAACAAACTAATCATAATAAAACACAAGTACAACAGTATTAAGTTTAAGAATAAGAAAGATTTTCTTTGAAGAAATCTGAGTGGAGGTTTCACACATGTAAAGTTGTTGCACTTAGGAAAAGAGTTTTATGAACTATATATACTGAAGAAACTGATTATTTTTGTCTAGCTGTCAAATTATTTACTATGGTGGGAAAAGTTATATATTTTACTGATATCCTTTACAGCAATATATCCATTACTGAGGTCAATCTTATTCTGCCACTCTGACTATGTGAAGAATTTGCCTTTGTTCCTATAGCCATGTCTATATAGATGTATGTTCTATTTTAGTGTAACAGAAATTCTAAGTAAAAGAACATGTTTTAAAGGAAAAAAACAAACAAAGAAAAAAAGGTAAATGGAAATTCTGTGTTATTATTTACTTTCGTTTACAAATTATTTTTGTTATTATGAGAAAAAAAAGATTATGACAGTAGTGGTATCAGAAACTATTTTTCAGTGGACGACAATGATTTCAAGTACTGCGGCAGCAAACCTAGATTCATTTCATATTGGAGAAAAATATTTCACAAGTGCATCATCACCTTCTTAATGCTTATGAAAGTATTTTTAATCATTGAGTAATTGTTTATTACAGTTACACATTGTAGTATTGTCTTTTGGGCCACCTTGTAGTTAACAACACCAATACCTGCATTTCTAGCAATGATAACCAGCGATGTCTACATTTTACTGTGCATTATTGCTGTGCATAAATTTATTACAGCTTCACTTAGAATTATTTTACCATCTCAGTGCAGTAGCATTACTAATAAGTTCAATTCATTGGTTAGATGAGCAAATTTATGATAAATACTTCAGCTGATATGATTTGCATTTAATATTAATTCAATTATACTCTTCTGGTTTTCAGGTCTTTCACTGTCGTTCTGACAAATATGTACCAAAAGCTTTCATTTTGTTTCTTCTCTTTTCCTTCTTTTTCATTAGAAAGTATTAATTTAATAACCTTACTTTTGTCTACATTGCTCCATCAACATTCTTAACTGTGTAATAACGCTAATGATATATAGAATATTTTAAAACTACACAAGTTATTTCAAAAATAGTAATAATTTAGTAATCACCAATTCAAATTTACATATGGTCTAATACCAGTGATATCAGGACTCAGAGAAGCCACAGGTTTCACTTTGTACGTCTTCTAAGGAGATCCACATTCAGATTTAACTGCTTTTTTTTTTTTCTCCCAATTGTAGGCTATAGAAATCTATTTGCTTATCATATACTTTCCTAATGAAACAAATAACTTGCTTTCTAACAGTGTGCAACTCAGTAAAGAGGCATTTTATTTAAAATAAATGGATAAGGCACTAGAAATTGTTCTGTCAGAAACAATCCAGCTAGTCTGGGAATGCTTTTAGAAGCCATAATGAGAAACAATCTTAACTTTGGTGGTAGTATGAGATGGTGGCTTGGCAACAGCACTCCTTGATACTACTTGGCAGATGATGGGGCCTTGAGTCATTCTTTGAGGTACAGAAATTGGTGCAGCATTTGACCTCCAGTAGAAAGGGAATTGTCACTCACTTCTCAAGTATCTCTTGCCAGCCATGCTCAGGAAGTAATTTTGTTCTTTCTGGCAAACATTGGTCTCATACATGTCAAAACTTCAGTCCAAAGGTCAGCTGAAGAAATCATTTATGTAGAACTGAAAGCAGGGAATGGTGCAAGATAAACTAACTCTGTATGCTTTTTACTACCTTAATAAGTATATGGAAAATCAAGTGGGGAAAAACAAACAAACGAAAAAAACCCAAACATATGTTGTCTTGATGGATGTCTATCATCTTCCTGGCAGAACAGATAGCATGCATATATGCCCAGCCAGAAAGATTGCATTTACTTTATGTACACGTCAAGTTCTATTTTTATTTGCAAGATCCAGGAGATAGAGGTGAAGAGAATAATCCAGTCTGATAACATTAAAGTATTGCCAAGCAAAGATGGAAAGTATTTTCCCAAGCTTAGTTTAAGACTACACAACATATTATTCTACTTCATTCATTAATGTAGAACTTTAATTGTTGTAAACTGATGTGGATCTCTGAGTTCTTTTTACATCCCACCTTGTACAAGGTTGCAGTTTTCAGGGTTTTTTTATTGAAAAAAAAAGAAAAAGCAGCATGTAGTTTTATGGAAAATATACTGCACTTTCTAATGGAAAGTCATTGTTTGGTTTATCAAAATGGAATCCACTGGAGTTCAATGCTAGTTCAGGCAATATATTAAAAATCTTGTAAACACTAGAACTGGCAATAAAAAGGAGTTCTGTTGGTTAAAATAACTGGGAGAAAAATGAAGCGTTACCTGTCTTCACCATGTTGACCACTTTCCAGTTGGGAATAAGCAAAGCATCCTTCCTCTGACATCTCAGTCAGCTATGGTTATTCCTGGATGTGATAGCAGAGAGAGAAGGAATAGACAAAGTCTTTATTTAATCTGCTCAGGAAGTTGAATGCATGCTGTCTGTAAAAGAAAATTTAAATTCCAGGTTTTGCCCTTTAACTCTTCTGACAGGTGCTGAGGTACAATTATCTATACAAAATGCTTTGAGCTTAATGCTTGTGTACTGTGTTTTATTAAAATGCAAAACAGGTCAGCCTTTTTTTAGTACTAAGTGATATTTATTTCACCAGATTCCATACATTTCAAGCCCTGTATTCAGACCTTCATGCAGCATGAATAAAATCACACCAGATGTTTGTAGGCCATCCAGATCACCAGTGCAAATCTGATTATACAGTACATCCATACTGGTTTGATGCTTGAATACATTTTGCAGGTTTCAATGCGCTGTAATTGTACATACTCCATACTCCTCCTTTAAGTGTCTTATAGTCTTTCTCAAGCAAGCGTGGATGCAACAGTCTTTTAACAGGTCTGAATAGAGGGATTTCACTTTGTGTGTCTATCCTAGCAAGTGCTTATGTTTACTTCAGTGTAGTGAGCAGGTTTGATCACTGGACATTCGGGGGCTTTTTTGGCTTAAATGGAAAAAATAAAGTCTGCATGAAATGAACCCCCATAGCATTAACGTTTAAAGCTAACAACAGTGTAAAGTACAAAGTACAGTTTTGCAACCAAGAACATTCATCCTGAATAAGTCTACTTACTTTCTCTGCATGACGTCATATTTAAAAGCTAAATTTCAGTAGCAACGTTTTTTGGTGACAATTCAATATTTTGTTCTTTTTGTGGGTGTTCTGTTTGTTTGCAGTCAGATGAGTGAGCCTCATAGCGGTTTGACGCTCAAATGTGCCAAGTGTGGAGTAGTTTCAACAACAGCTTTGTCAGCCACCACCGCCAGTAATGCCATGTTAGTCCTGATCATTTACATCTTCTTGTTACAAATCTTATACAGTGCATGTGAGACAATAGTTTGATGATGAAAACTGTTTGCTAACACTGTATAGAGTGCTGAGCATGTTTAAATACTTTTTAACAAAAAAAAAAGAAAACCCAACAAACCAACAACTGTGTTTATTAACTGAGTAAACTGAATACAGGATATTCTTTAGAACATAAAGTATGATGCTGTTACATCTTTGGCTGTGATTTTCAAGTTAACTTGATAAAGTGCCATCCTTATATATGTTTTATTTTAATAGTTAGCTTTTAATATTTTTTTTTACAATAGTACAACACTGCTTTTCTCTTTTTTTTTCTATAGGGCATCCCTTTGGAGCTCGTGTGTGGTGTTGCCACTTCTAGCCCTGACTTGGATGTCTGCAGTTCTGGCCATGACAGACAAAAGATCAATATTATTTCAGATACTTTTTGCAGTATTTGATTCATTACAAGGCTTTGTTATTGTCATGGTCCATTGTATTCTCCGAAGGGAGGTGAGGAATGGCTTCCCAGTTTTCTAAAGGACTCTTTAATGTTACATGCAGCACGCTCTGCAGAAATATATTACATAGAAAGGGAGAAGTATTTTATGGTGAGATGTAGAGGAACAAGTGAAAGGGAAAGGTGGAAGATCGGTTCATTCCAGGTACAGAATGTCAGTCCCAGTATAAAACTGTACCCACTTAATTAAAGGTGGCTTTTAATCAATCCCAAGTTGAGTTTGTTAGGCTTTCCCAATATGGTGAGTACAGGGAAACGCTAACATGAATGCTGTTTCCCTGAAGACCAAAAACTATAGATTTTTACAGTCTCTGAAACTGAGTCATGAACAAAATTATTTCTGCTTACACCTCCTTGATAGAGGACACAAGGAGATGAGGTGCTATGTTGGTGAAGATTTACCCTTTCAGTTCTATAAACTCAGGTACATACTTAAGGTTACACACTTAAGTTATGGGGACAGGGAGGAAGAAGACAGATGAATGCTTTGAGAACAGCACGCAAAACCTTCTACTCTGGCCTGATCTTCACAGCTCAGTGCCACCCACCGCAGAATTCATCACCACTGAAATCTGATGTCAAAGCTACACAAGTGCTATGTAATCTGGCTCTGGTGACAGCTTCTCTAACCTATCCAACCTGATAACTAACTGTATACAACTATTTTGCTGGCAGATCTGTGGTGGTGGGACCGCCTATCAAAAACGGCAAAGCCAGACTAAAGAGCAGTAACCTGTTCCACTGGCATAACTAGGTGTTAGCCATTTGTAGCTTCAGGATATTTACCATACCAATAAAACAACTTACAGTGTCTAGCATCATTCCTTGTGATTGGCAAGAGTTATTCAAAAGTGATCCAGGACTAAAAAAACAGGAAGATATTTCAAGAATGATTTATTGTCAATGCTGAGTAAGGAATCCCACATGGTGGTTTCCCTTTCCACTACTCACACACTTTCAACACTGAAACTCCCTATATTCATGAAAACTCTTTGTGAGTGACATAATTTATTTCGGCCTTCCATCAGTGTACTTTATTTTTTTCTTTTTTAAGTTTGCATGAACTTTATATCACCATGCTGCAGAGTATGCATACCTTATTTTCTTATCAAAGAATTAAGTTGTCAATTTTTAGGGAAAACACTTTTCAATACCTTGCAGAAATCAGTACCTTACATTGTGCTAAATATTTTCCACTGTACTCAAGCTGTTAGAGGTGATGAACTTTTGCTTTTCTTAGTTTATCATCTTTCATAGTGAAAGGGGCTTACCTCCTTTAGTACCTTTTATTTTTCTTTTTTTTTTTTTTTTATTCAGGTTAAAAATATGTGCAGAATAAGAGTTAACACTCAAGCTAAATCTATTTTATGTGGAACTGTCTTGCTAGCCCCTTATTTTTTACAGCATTTTCTTCCCCCATATGATTTGTATCTGTGAAATAGGATATTCTCATTTGTAGAACTGAAAGACACGATTTCACATATACTTTTAGTAAAATGGTAAGATGATGCAATTATTTTCAGTAGAAAGAATGGCAGTTCCATATTGGTTTTCCTGTCTATTAAATTTGCATTTCCGCTGGGATATATTAATTAGCCTGGAAAGGGCATACCACTTACTTACTGTCCTGAGGAAACATTTTAATTTTTAAATATATAACTTTAGCTCAAGTTTGGAGATTGAACCTTCAGAAACAAGGCAGTATAGACAGCATTATCTTACATAGAATCACAGAATCAAAGAATAGCTTAAGTTGGAAGGGTTCTATAAGGATCTTTGAGTCCAAAACCCTGTTCCTTGCAGCACTACCTAAAACAAAACCATACGAATAAGAATATTGTCCAGATGCTCCTTGAACTCTGACAGTCTTGGTGCCATGACCAAGGGGACCCTGGGGAGTCTGTTTCAGTGACCAACAACCTCCCTCAGTGAAAAAAACTTTTCCTGATGTCCAATCTGAACTTTCCTTAATGCAGTTTCATTCCATTTCCTTGTGTCCTAATTCCATTTCCTTATGTGCAGCCTGATCTAGTGTGAGGTGTCCCTGCTCATGGCAGAGGGGTTGGAACTGGGTGATCCTTGTGGTCCCTTCCAACCCTGACAGATTCTGATCTGTTTTAGCAGAGGACTTTAGAGCCCTGATGGCTCAATGGTTGGACTTGATGATCTTGGAGGTCCCTTCCAACCTAAAGGATTCTATGATTCTATGTCCTTTGTGAGAATGCAGAGAGGCTGCAACATATATGTGGTTATCAGTCATTGATTTTGTAAAAAAAAAAACAGACCAAAATCCATGTGTAATTCTAAAAGTAACATAGCATAGTAGTTCAGCCATTAAATCCTGACTCAGTGCAGTAACGCCAGAGTTTATTTGGAAAAAAAAATATTTTGACTACTTAAGATGAAATTGAATGGGCATCTTCCCACAATGCCTCAGGCTTTGAATTCAAGACAGGTTCTATTCTCTAATGACAGCTATTTGCTGCAAATGCTTCATTCCCAAGGAACACTGATATTCCTGAACATCTCGTGGTAACATTCTTGTCTGCTCTCACAGATAGAACTGTGGTGATAGATAATGAATTAGTCTTTTCTATAAGTAAACTCAGTTTTCAATTTTGTAGGGTACCTTGACTTGAACAACTTTTAATTCACTGGTTCTAGTGCAAGCAATATGCAAAAATATCTTCTTGTAACAGGAATTTAGAATTGTAATTGCTTATGCATTGGTAATTAGATAGCTATGGTTAATTTTATTGCCTGCTCTTTTAGCAAATCACAAAAACATATCTACCTACAAAGAATCATTACTTTGTTTAACTTTTTAAAGGAGTTGTTCATGCGTCTTGGCAGTAACCTAGTCAATCTATATACATGGTATTTTAAAAAATGACCTCAGGAGAAGATTCCCCAATGAGGCCCAGAAAGCACCTAGGTTTGATAAGGTTGTCCCTTACCAAAAAGAGGAAGGAGTTTTTTTCTTCAATCACAAGAACTTTAAAAGAAGTAAATGTACAGAGACAACTTATTCACTGATCAGGATGTTATATCCAGTCAAGATGATGGTAGTGGTGGTGGTGAAAGACCAAAAAGCCTAGGAATATTGCTCTTTGAACTCTATTTGACAGAACACAAGTTGTCCTTTCTTTAGGACACAAATAGTCTTTTCTTTAGTTTTCTGGATTTAAACTGTCAATGCTTGAAGAAGTAGTTAAGGTGGGTTTTTTTTTATTTTCATATGAGAAAAGAAAATGAAGAGAAAGAAAAACTGATGCACTTGAAAAAGATTTTTGTTTCAAAAATGTGTATGATCTGCACTTATATGGACCAGTTTGCAGCAGCAAAGATAAAACTGTTGACTGCAACAAATTCCTACACGGAAAGAGACATGACTGCAGTACGTTTTGTTCTAATCTGGCTCTAGTGAGACTGGCTTTCTAGCACCCTTAGGTGAGTACAAGCCAAGATAGTGGCTATCATGCAGTGTGCAATGCAGTCTTTGCACTGCATGGAGTACCTCCTCAGCTGAAAGAATAGTCTGTTACTTTCTGTTGTCTGCAAAAGCATTTTGCTCTGCCAGTGCCTGTCAGGGAAATCCTGCCAACATATTTGTCACTCTTGATGACAGCTACAAAGCTATCTCAGTTATAGCCTAAAGGATTGATCTAATATTTATAGCATACCAGCACAGGCAAAACAATAATTCTGACTGTCAGGAAAAAAAAAAAAAATATAGGGTGGAATATATCACCATGAAATTCGAACACAGAAGAGGACAGCTCTGCTTTACTGTGCCTTTTACTGTCATTAAATTACAAACAGACACAGACTTCTACAATTATATATTTAAAACCCCATGTTTTCCTCTTAGTTATATTGATATAAACATAGTGATGGAAGCATTTTTTACTTTCTCTGGTGTGCTGTGTTTATGATCTTGTGTGACAAGGGCTGCACTAGTAAGCCAGGGAGGTTCACTGAGTAAGACACAGGACTAGAAGAGAAGTGATGTGTCTGTTTCTGCCATCCATCAATGTCTTTTGGAAGGACATGAAATCTTTCTATACTTCTGTTTCCTAACTTCTAAGATAACCATAATACTTGTTAAGCATGAGATCTCTTATAGACAATTTGAAAATCAGGGAAAAAAATGTCAAATAAGAGTTAGGTTATAATATAAAAAATTATAGCTTTAGGTTGCCCTCTTAGTTCAGAAAGCCTAGGATTTTTTGCTCTCTTCTTGCTGTTTAAATACGTAATTGGGCATTGGAAGATGGTGAGGCATGTGTCACTGAACAGAGCATGGTAGGAAAGGTTAGTGCTGAAGCTTCTCCCTCAGAGCACAATGGTTGGCTTAACTTGCTTGAACACGAGATTGTCTAGAGCTAGTTCGAATCACACCGAGTAACTCCCGTTAATGCTGGTGATGGGAGGAACCCACATGTGTTTTCTCCTTTTGCTGTGCTCTGCTGACTAGAGAGCATTTGGATTAAATGCATCATTGGCGTCTAAAGCTCACATTTCTGTACTGCCGGAGACAAATAAAGAGTGCATGAGTAGGGAGAGGGTAAGTTATAAAAGCGTGGAGTTGGTTACTGTTGCCAAGGAAACCACTTCCCTGGTATCCGTACATTCATCACATCTGCCTCTCCTGCTCTGCCTAGGTCTAAGTCTTGTAACTTGATGGTAAAATGAGGGCAGTGGGGGGAGGAAACAAGATTATGTTTCCTTGTAAAATGAAAAGACGGCACAGTCTTTACATACTCAAACAAGTCTGAACAAGCTACTTGGGAAAATAGGCTGGTATTTAGAAAATTCAACCTTTTTGTTTCTGATTTGTGTGAGGACACCTGGAAGTTGCAACATATGTCATTATGATGGATACAGCTACATTTGACATTCTGGTAATATGTTCAAATCATATGCTGCTTGCACTTCAGGAACATTGTAAGAAATATGCACATTTAAGAAGATCATAGCATGAAGATTCACTGGTTTAATATAGAAGGTAGTGAAAGTAGGACAAGAAATTCTTGAGATCTTTGGAGCTATCTGAACTATGAAAATTTCATGAACTTCAGAGTCCAAAAAAATGAGTGACACTGCACAGAGTGAGAGGTCACATAGTGTATTCTGAAGTAATAATCCTTTCAGGTCAAGCATCATGAGGATTGAGATGAGATTTACCACAGCTGGGGATACTTTGGAGGGTTTTTTTTTAAATTTTAAATTAATTTTAAATCTTTTTTTTTGGTCAAGTCATTGTGCTAGTGCTTATCCATGGGCACAGAAGTCTGAAATGTGACCTGACTTCAACATTGATAAAATGAGAGCAGTCTTGGATTAAATTTGCAACTGGGAGATAGAAAATTAAATTAACATTAAACACATAGAATAACATAACAAGTGTGGTGCTTAAAATCAGAATTGGAGTCACAACACAGGTCAAATACACTTTGCATAATCCTACCAGATGTGGGAAGTCTCTGTATTTTGCAATCAATCCTAACTTTCCCACCTAGTTTCATTTTTCTTTGTGCTTTCTATTATTCTTTCTTCACCTACAACAGTCATTTGTCAAGACCGCAGAGCACTCTCACTCATTTAAGGGTTGACCATTTTAAAATAATGCTTCCTAATTACAATTATTTTTTTCTATTTCATTTTCCCTATTGTGAAAGCTCTTAAACATGCTTTTTCAGCAGCAACAATTAATGAATTATCCTATTCTGCTGTTCACAGAATGTCCATGGGTAGAACACAATTATCTCCCTTTTAATTAATCTCAATAAGACATCAAGTAATTTCCACAGATAATAAATGGAACGTAAATTGTTGTAGGCAATGTCACTGAGAGTATTTTCATATTACAACAAGAAATGATACTACTTTGTTTTGGTTGAACATCACCCAGCTAAGAAAACATCCCATTTTCCAAGTCATATCTTGCAATCGGTTTGCAAATATGGATACTTGCATTTCTGAAATGAAAGTCACAGACTGAGAGAGTTGGGGCTGTTCAGTCTGGAGAAGAGAAGGCTCCCAGGTGACCTTATTGTGGCCTTCCAGTATCTTAGGGGGGCCTACAAGAAAGCTGGGGAGGGACTTTTTAGGCTATCGGGTAATGACAGGACTAGGGGGAATGGGGCAAAGCTGGAAGTGGGCGGATTCAGGCTGGATGTGAGGAAGAAGTTCTTCACCATGAGAGTGGTGAGACCCTGGAATGGGTTGCCCTGGGAGGTGGTTGAGGCCTCATCCCTGGGGGTCTTTAAGGCCAGGCTGGATGAGGCTCTGGGCAGCCTGATCTAGTGGGAGGTGTCCCTGCTCATGGCAGAGGGGTTGGAACTGGGTGATCCTTGTGGTCCCTTCCAACCCTGACAGATTCTGATCTGTTTTAGCAGAGGACTTTAGAGCCCTGATGGCTCAATGGTTGGACTTGATGATCTTGGAGGTCCCTTCCAACCTAAAGGATTCTGCGATTCTATAATTTTAAAAAGTAGATTGTTCTGTTATATTAGAATGCATCTGACTATACACATAGAAGTGAAACAAATTTGGTTTTGCTTTAGGTTCTTTGTATACATTTGAAGTACTGGTAATAATATAACTTTCCTTTCCAAACGTTGCCTTGCTGTCCCTACTATGGTATGTGTGAGAAAGCAGCAAAGTGTATTTCCATTCTATTGTCATTAAACAGGAACTGCATTTTTCTTTTGAATGGCCCTCTCTGTTCAAACACATACTTGTGACAAAGGTGTTGCATAATATTTCTTTAGACATACGTTGTGCCCCAAACCAAAGTTCAAAAAAAAAGAAAATGTCTCAAATATATTTGTGGTTTATGGACAAATCTTCAAATTGACTTTATGGGTCATATTAATAAACAACAATTTCTGAGAAGTTATTTTTTTATTTAGTTTCAAGAAAATGGACTCTGTGCCAACAATCCACTTTTCTTCTCCTTGTGCTCACACTGAAAATATGTACTTGGTCTGAAGAATTGATTGCTAACACATTTGGATGAGATTCCTTATGCATGGAGTTAGGGCTTATGATGTAATTAGTAACATTCAAATTGGCTTATTCTTTAAAGTACAATTAGGAGACCTCTATGACTCTGATTATAGTAACTGTATTATATTTATCAGGCAGAAGATACATTGTATTTTACAGTGGTTAAGAGTATATCTATTAATCCTGCTATCAGACCTGTACCAAACAGAATGGGAAAACAAAGCCAAATACTACCACCCAAGACAGATTTGGCTTGGGTACCAGATCATCACGGACTACTAGTTAATTCTGTCCATAGGCAAATCTAATTCTGCAGTCGTAGTTGGTAGTGTGACAGCCTTTGCAACAGTCACAAAATATAGCAAACACATGGAATGGCAGAATTCAGCATTTATGTCCACTGCTTCTGATTTAGTAAGTACACTAAAGAAAGTCATGCATTGCATTCCATATAGTTTAGTTTAAACTTTATTAGGAGTAGAGTACGTGCTGTTGAAGAAGAATCAGTGTGAGATATTGTTTTCACAGGTCCAAGATGCATTCAGATGTCGACTGAGAAATTGCCAGGATCCAATCAATGCAGATTCTTCAAGTTCTTTTCCTAATGGACATGCTCAAATCATGGTTAGCTGTTATTTTACTTCTTTGACCCTTAATTTAGTGTTCCTATCCAAAAGAAAAACCTACATTACTGTACATGGCAGATATGCACAGATGAAAAATTAACACTGTTTTTAAGCATAATTCTATTTAGACCATTACCTGATTCCCTGAATCTCTTATCAAGTTTTAAATTATTGGTGTGATCATTCATTGGAAAACACCATGAACTAGTACCTTCCACCAGTGTTCTTTATGACAACCGATTCTCACATAAGAAAATGGGCAAATAATCTAATAATGTATCATGACTTTTCCTACTGTTGGTATAAAGAGCACTGATATATTTGAGAGTCTTGCCTTCATGATGCCTTCAAATACGTTTTTTTTTCAAAATAATTCAGGTAAGGAGAATGTGCTAGAAATTCTAGAGAATGAACTATTAATTTAGTAGCTTGAATTAAGGAGATAGTGAATGGCTTAATATTGCAATTCGGATTTATTAATATTATTAGTTAGTATATTAAGACCAAATATTGGTCCTTTCACTTTCAGTGACAGTTTGTCATTGACTATAATGGGGACAGGATCAGGCCCTAAAAAAAAATTCAAGGTTCAGCAAGCAGATGTCCTTCAAAAAATGACAAATCAAAACTGATCCCAATGTTTGGGTTTCACAAGCAAGAAGACAATTAGTTTTATTAAATGTTTTTCAGATAATGAACTTTTTGTGGAAATAAAGACATCATTTAAAATTAATTTAATTCTATAGCAGGATAAATAGTTTTATTTAACTGGGAAAAGTGTGCTTGAATTTTCAACTGTTAAAATTAATTCTTAGCTCTTACAATTTGTTTTTGCCCAAAGGAAAAATTAATGTTGTGTCCAGGGAGTACAAAATTTATGTGATTGCATTAGTAGCAAGGATGGACAGAATCCTATCAAAAAAAAAAAAATAGCAATACTTAATAAATTAATGTAGTTTCAGACAGGGTAGACTAATTGAATTACGCTTATTCACAGTAATTTGTATTGCAGGCTATTCTACATACTTCTGTTCATAGAATTGCTATGAAAAGCTTCCTTAAAGATGATCCTTCCATGAGAAGTAAAAGTTATTCTTCCATATACATAAAAAACTATACTCTGTATCATTTTATTAAAATTATATACTCTATTTCCACTGTTTTGTTTTATTTTTTCTGGTCAGGCAGCATACTTTGAAAACCACCCAGTTGTACTTTAGGAAACTTTGTAAAGCTCTGCTGTTGTAAAACAGGACACTTCACCTTTTCAGCAACAACAAACCAGTTTTAAGAGACTATGGCTCTGTAAGATGGACATTTGGAAGTGCTAGTTGGCAAAAAGGTATTGTGGTTTAGTTTTCTGTTAATAATAATTGTCCTGTTCCCTTGTTTCTTATTACAGACTGATTTTGAAAAAGACGTGGACATTGCTTGTCGGTCAGGTAAGAACACTGAGACTGTATTTAGCCAACAGAAAGATGTCTTGCACTAGTTTCTTGTTAAGTGAAAACCAGAAAAATATCAAGATTTAATAGTTTACATCTCATATTTATAAATATTTTTTGTAAGTGATGCCACTGTACACATACATTTCTATTATTTTCTTACAAAAGTCTTTTACTATAATTTAATAATTAGGAAGCAGCAAAAGTTGTGATTGTCTGTTGGAAAGCAGATAATTTGGGAAAGAATATCAGTCTTAATACACAAACTTTCCTCGCCGTGGTACACAAGCAAATGTGAAACTATCAGTTTGCTATTAAAAAACCAGTGCATCTTAACAGCTATGATATGAAGGATGCATCAGTTGGTGTTAGTTTTAAAGTGAGTAAGTATTTTAGGATGCTAAGTAAAATCAGCGTTAGCTTAAGCAACACGGTATCAGGAAGATTAAATTTGATTCCACTTTACTGAAACAAGTTGGGGGTTTTTAATGACATTTCAGTAGTGTGGTCTGTAACTAGTCAGCTATGTCTGTTTCCACGTATTAAAAGTAACACATTTTAAATTATTTACATGTCAACCTGGCTTAAATAAAATAAATTGTAAAATAATTTACTATTTAAACCCTATATAAAGTTTTAAGTCCAGAAGATATTCCCAAAGGACAGGTTTTCCTAGGACATTGATCCTGCCTAGGCACCCTCAGTTTTCAGTGAAGAGAGGAAGAAAGAGACAGCTTCCCTACACAGGGTGAGTCAGGCAGAAACCTGACTTAGCTGTTCTGCATCACCCACCTGAAGGACACTGTCTCTCTTCACTGGCTTTATGGGGAGCCAAGACGGCAGACTTCTTTTAGGTAAAATTTGAGTTACCCACCTTTAAAAAGCTGCCAGTTAAGTTTCTTGCAATATGGTAATAGTTCTTCCATATAGATTAGTTTTGATATGCACATGTATTTTAAAGGGAGCAGGATAGTATGTTGTAACAGAAATGCATGTTGGTCACCATCCAGTGTAGGCAAAAGTCCAGCACTGGTCCATGTAGTTCCTGCTTCTTACCTTTGCCAGCATAGCTCTGCAGTACAAAGAGCCTTGTCAGGGGCATCTTTAAGAAGCAGAACTTTGAATACACTCATGAACAGGCTTTACTAGATATTCAAACTCAGTTTCTTTTAATGAAAGATTTAAGAATAGGTCACAGGTTGAAAAGTCTTAGCAAGTGCGACTAGAAACAATGAAACAGCCACAGTGAAGTCGAGTATTTGTGCACTGTTGTTTAGAGGCAAGTTGTTCCTTTTATAATGGAAAAATGAGAGGTGGTTTTGTGTGCAGTAGGACAGTGGGATACCTTATAACCTGCTTGCTATGGAACATGGGAGTGAACTGAAAGGTAGGGAGGGATCTGGGTCATCAGAGACCTAAGGCTGCCAAAAGGGATGTGAATATAACACCCAAGATACTTCAGGTTGTCTTAGTGTCTCAGACCATGAGCTGGACAAACTAGCACTGGTGTGATTTAAAATATTTTTAAATTGGGACAAGAAAGTCCTTGCACCCAGCTGGAATAAATCAAACAATTCTTTAGTTTTTTTTCTCACTATCTATACTTCTCCTTTCAATGCAAGTGTTGATATATAGACATATTTATTTTTTAAGATAAATAATTGTGATTGAATAGATGCTTTGCTTTCAAATGTATCCTTCAGTGCTCCTGGAGATTTTGTGTTCTGTGACAGGATTAATAATTTTTACACGTGGAATTTACTGCAACAAAAAATTGCTGGATGTTGCTAGAAGTTTGACCAGGAA
>NW_008582007.1:78100-115459 GCF_000691845.1 Merops nubicus
ACCAGAAGTGGATTATGACTGTCTTATGAACATGTTTATATCCTTTATAATATTTTCAGATGCAGCAAAATATGTCTTTCTAATACCAGTGGAATTTCTTCCCAATGTGGTTACTTTTTTGTCTTTTTTTCTTTAAAAAATAATTGAACACAGAAGAGTTTAAGAAAGTCAGTGAAAAGGAACATTAAGGAGCTCAGGAACACAAGTTTGTAGTTTTAATCTTTTAGTAGGTCATTACAATGGCTTTACAAAACTATTGTGCCTTACAATCTGTTTGACATTTTCCAGGAGGTTATGTGGAGTTAATAATGGCAGTACAGATGTCATAGTGTATTTTTTTGGAAAAACCTTAATTGAGTTCCACATAGCAGGCTTCTGGTTAAGCTGTAGGTTACCTAAGACCTACGTAAGATAGTAGTAATAAATTAAGGAGCATTTTTAGTTTATAGAAATGACTGAAGCTTAGTTAGAGATCTCTGTCAGTTAAACACGGTAGGTTAAGCAATGTTAATTAAAAAAAATAAAAAATAAAAAAACCACCTTCCCCAAACAATATTTGTAGAAAAAAAGTTATTAAATGGATAGAAAATGAGTTAAGAAGATGCACTGGTAAAATGAGTGCTGTTAAATAAAGCCACAAGAAAAAGCAGTGTTAGGCAGCCATGATTTCATGTTGTAAGAATTCTGTTCTCTGACCCACAGTTCTACATAAAGACATCGGACCTTGCAGAGCAGCTACCATAACAGGAACACTTTCAAGAATTTCACTAAATGATGAAGAGGAAGAGAAGGGACCAAACCCTGAAGGAATGAGCTATTCCACCTTGCCTGGAAACATCATCTCCAAAGTCATTATCCAGCAACCAACAGGCCTCCATATGCCCATGAGTATGAGTGAACTGGCCAATCAGTGCTTGAAAAAAGACAACAGCGAGTTGCGGAGGACTGTGTATTTATGCACTGATGATAATTTGAGAGGTGCAGATATGGACATAGTCCATCCTCAAGAACGGATGATAGAAAGCGACTATATAGTCATGCCCCGGGGCTCAGTAAATACCCAGCCATCACTGAAAGATGAGAGCAAAATGAATATAGGCATGGATACGTTGCCTCATGAAAGACTGTTGCACTACAAAGTTAATCCAGAGTTCAACATGAACCCCTCTGTAATGGACCAATTTAATATCAATTTAGACCAGCATCTTCCCCCCCAAGAACATATGCAGAATTTACCATTTGAGCCCCGCACAGCAGTGAAGAATTTCATTGCCTCAGAACTGGATGACACTGCAGGATTATCAAGAAGTGAAACTGGATCCACAATATCAATGAGCTCTTTAGAGGTCAGTAGTGTATAAACAAATTGCATGCTCTGTTGCTCTAATTACATGATAAGACAATAAATTGTGCCTTGTGTCTAAGGGGTGAAGCTAATGTTTTAATTCAGTATAAATTATTGTTTTGGATCATACACTGCTCTTCATATTTCTCTTATTATCAGAGATGTTTAGACCTAGAAAACAAAATTAAAGTTTCAGAACCAGTCTGTATGAAACTGTATAGTTCTGGAGATTTAACATTCCAGACAACTGCAGGGGATTTCATGACCTACCAGGTAAAATCCACTGGAAAATTCTGTGCTGCTAAGAGAAGAAAAACTACTCCTGCAAGATACAAATGATCATTGACCCTACCTGCAAGCACATGTTGTTAAAAATATTTGCCATTTTATTGCTGACAATCATATCTGTCTCAGATATGAAAGGTCTGATTCTCTCGCTAGTGTAAACCACTCTCACTAGTGTAAATCTTGGATTCTTCCATCCAATAGCTCACCATTTACTAATTTATTTTCTATACAAGTTTACATGTGTGTGCAGGCATTGGTACAACTGAGGTGTGCAGTAGGTACAAATGAACTGCACGTGGAGTATCCTAGATTCCAGTCAGATGACAAAAGTGAACAGAAAAGCCTTGTAAAGGGATTCCGTTAATTGCTTACAGTCTCTGTGTGGAATTCACTTATAAGAGGGAAAGCTGTTTATATAATTCCTTAAACCTAAGTGTCAAATACTCCCATTCCTGTTTTTTACTTAAGCAAAACCACCAGTGAGGTGGACTTATTTCATACTTGGGCCTTCTTAAGAACAGGAAATATATTTCAGCAGCATCTCAAATGGCATGGAATGTAGTGTTCAGTAGGAAAGAAAAAGACAAATGAGAAAAACATAGGACTTACTCATTCTCTGAAAGAAGTTACATATGGGAAAAAATTCTACTGTATGTGCAAACTTGAAGCCATTAGGCATTGCACTGCAGTATTTGGACCCCTCTGTGTAGGGAAGGACTGACTTTACCTGATTTTCAGTTGTTGGACACAAAACTCTAGCTAACGTTTCATAGAATAGGAAATACTTGTTGATATTTATTTTGAAGTAAAGTTCAAGTTTTATGAGTATCTTGACTAGAGTTTGGGCAGAAGAATGTAAGAGTTTTATTTCAAGGAATAACTTTATAAGCTTTGAAAGTAATATATTTCATTTTCTTTTTAAATTGTGTATGTACTATCGTAATCTTTTCACAAGATATAATTTAACTGGAATAAATTAATTGAAAAATGAAGTGTGGGGCTTTGCAAGTATTAAAATAGCATCCACTTTTTGTTTCTTATGGCAAACATAATCTTGGAACAAATTTTCAGAATTCTTTAGAAAATATAAGTAGAAAAGAGCACTCTGTGCTTGGACAGACAGGCTCTTTCAAAGCAAGAAGTTACTTCCCTCTCCTCATATATATTAGTTAATAGCTCTTAGGTGGTGCATGTGTCCTTTTCAAATTTAATTCAACCCCAGAAGCAGGATAGCTGAAGTGACTTTCCAGTAGTATCCTCTCCTACCTATATACAATATCATCTTTCAGATACCATAATTTTTAATATACAGAGACTCAAGTCCAGCCTGATTAATATTAGACATATGGGTATCTAGTGAAGTTTCATATTTCCTTGAGAAAATATATATACCTGCCACCATACCATCCACTTCACCTGACATCTAAATTGTTCACTGGTGGTGCCTTTTTCTTTTCATTGGTGATAAAGGCCATATAGGAGACCTAAAAAGGGACACCTTACTCAAGTTGTAAAAACTGGGACAATCATTACTGAATATTACATAGAGTTCCAGTTCCTGAGACCACTTTGGAAAATCTGCCTGACAAATTTATGAGGATAATGGTATAATGTATTGCTCCTTTAGAGTTCTTCTTTTTAACTGTATTTGTATTATATTTTAAGCTTGTGTCTCAGGTAGGATATAGATACCAAGCCTAAATCACCATTCTTATATAATTTTTCTGCTCAGAAGAAACCACTAAGTATGCAGTAGAAAATGTAATAAAATATAACAAAATGTAGAAAATATTTAGTCTTTTCTAACTTGGTAAACGTATTAAGTTCAGAAAGATGCATTTTTGTCCAGAAAGCTGTAAAGAGTTATGTTATTAAACCCAACTGAACCCAGCATAATTGCATGTATTAGGAAAAAAGCAGATATTAGGGCAGATCAGAAATGAAAGGAACTCTTTTGGCTTTTGTGTCTGCCTTTGTGGTTCTCAAAACTGCTTGATTATATAGCATTACTTCATCTTTTGATAAGGTTGTGCTACAATGAATTGAAGATAGGAACATGAAAAAAAAAATTGTACTTAGGAGAAAATCAGGGTTTCAGGCAGATCCAGATAAGCAGATCCTGCCAGATAAAGGATGTGATTGTGGTATTCTGTATGCAGTGTGTAAGAAGCATGAGTGAAGTTAAAGGCCCAAAATGCAATTGGATAAAACTGGCCAGCTGGATTAACTTTTATTGCTGCCATAACCAAAGAAGGGAGGACAAGGCATTTTTTTCAAAATATTTTTGACATCCAGCACAGTAGAATTTTAGAAGATTTCAGGACTTTTCAAAAGCCAAGACTTTGTCAGACACTATGGAGCAGCAAAACCTGCAACAGGACATTCAAGACAATTCTGCCCATATTTTCCTGTACAGAGCATGACTAGACCGTCTCCAAAGGAGATCTTGAGCAGTAGGAAGCCTCCTTCACTTGTCAGGTCATACTGCTGTCCCACCTGAAGTCCAACATAAAAGTGCATAGTTTTCTGCTCTATAGGGGCATTTCTTTCACTTCTCTGAAGAAACAGAGGTGTCCCAAGACAGGCGGTGGAGACGTCCTTTTGTGTCTTCTGCATACTGCAGGGAGTTGGGTTCCTCCACTGTTTTCCAATTTACGTTTCCAGGTGCTTTCTCTGGAATTAGCATACTACTATTATTTTTTTTAAAGAATTATACACTACCAATTATCACATAAGTATAATGCACTTAGGCAGTTGTGGCCTGTGTTAACACAATTCATCTTTTTTTTTTTGTTTTACATTTATGGTCAATAGTTATTAAGAACATAATAATGGGAGTAGCTTAAGCAGCTGTTAGAGAATTTATCATCTTATCAGAATGCCTTAAGAGATCATGTGATTCATGATTTTCAGCCAAGATCCAACCCAGCTTCTGATTTCAGAAGTGCAATTATGAACGCACAAATACCTTTAGAAACAAAAAACTGCAGGCATAACTGTGTGCAACTAGACACCCTGTAAAGTACAATATATTGACATATATGCAAAATTATTTGTTCACTCATTTTATGGTAGATGCTAAACTTTGTGGCCATAAAATTGAACTAGCAGAGCTAGAAAATAGAAACTTTGAAAAACAGAAACTTTGGAAAACAGAAACTTTGGAAAATAGAAACACTACATTTTTTTCCCATTGTAGAATAAAATTATGTCTTTAAAATTTCATTTCCATCTTACTAGTAAAACACTAGAGTATTGTGTTTCAAGGAACCAGTTTTCAGAAGTATATACAGTACCATTCAAAGAAAAATTTAGCTTTTAAGCAGCATCTTTACCCTCCTAACTTCATAAAATCAATTATTTTCTGTATTTTGCACATTTTAGTATTCAATCAACGCTTAGAACAATACATGTTCATTCAAATGGACACCTTTAAATCTATAGGGAAGATCTGTCACACCTACCCCTTATATGTCTATATGGAGGCATTCATCTTCTGATATGAAAAGAGAGCTTTCCACATTTGGCTCCAGTTTGGAGTCAATAGAGAGAAATAGCTACTTCCAGACCTCTTCTAGGCATGTGCTCCAGGACGAAGTAAATCACATGCATCTGTGCAGGTGGGTTTCTTCAGCTGCCATAGAGGAAGCTACAATGAGTACTTCCAAAATCAACATCAAAAACATTATGTCCTAAATTTGGTTGGATGAATCCTACATCAGATTCTGATTCTATGATTCTATGTGTCACATACTTTGTTCCAGTTTTTATATCTGAATATTTCTTTATTGATAAAATGCTTAGTTGGGAACAATCAAATGCTTTATTATATGGGGAAGAATTTCAGCTTTCAACAGAAATGAATTCTGAATGTCTGAGAATGCCAAAATGTTTACATACAAGCATCACCCAAATAAGTATAAATTTAAGGGTCTGCAGATTCCCAATGCACAAGTCAGTGATTTTTTATTTTATTGTGATGTACACAAGAGTAGTCATGCAATTATAGACACAGACAGACATACTAGTACATCACAATTTCTTAGAAGGAGTAATTGAACATCTGGCTAATCTCCTGTACTTCTCATATACGCTTGGATTAAAACTGGCTTTGCTACCTTGGCATCAAAGTATCTTGGAGTGTGCTTCTTCAGTTCCAAGTGTTTTGATTTTAATGAAGAAAACACTCTCAATACACTTTTTTGAAATGCTTTTGGTTTGCAAGTGTACAGTTGGAGTGGGGAGCTCATTAAAATGAAATTACTTGGAAGCAAAGTTGTGCATTCCCAGCCACTTAGATGCAAGGAAATGAAGTTTAAATGCAGAATAAGATGATTGGTGCAATTTGTCTCCAAGATAAGTCATTCTTTTCTTTTTATTGTGAAAAAAAAAAAAAAGTACAACAGGGGGTAGATACCTGCTGCCTGACTGTGGGAGGAGACTTACATCATTACTTTTGTGGAAGAAGAGGGAACTATGGTTATTGTAGTGAGCAGAAATGGGAAAGACCTTAAGTAAACTCTTAGCAGAGAAAGGGCATGCAAAGAGAAGAGAAAAAAATTTAATCTACTTTGCAAGAACAACAAGGAAAGGATTTTCCAAACTGTTTGCCATGTAAAGGACTGGAATTCTCTTTCCAGTCTCATATCTTCTTTCTTTATTTTTTTGTCTCAATTTCTGCTGAGATCTTTATATGGAGAAAGACAAAAGTCTTTAAAGGGGAAGTTGATTGTGTGGCCAAAATAATTCATCTCCATTCATGAGAGCCCTTAAAACATTTAAAGAAAGTCAACTCCAGAGCTCCTTGGACAAATCTCTGATATAGGACTTGGGGAAAAAATCGGTACAGCTGAGAAGATAAAAGATCCTGAAGTGCAAAGAAAAGGAAAAGATATAAGGAGGAGAGAAAGACAGACAGGCATGCTGAATAAAGGGGGGAGGAAAGATGGCAGAAATGGAGAAGCAGCTTAAAATAAGTGTTAGGGAGAATGAAATAAAAGCACCAGGAGAGCAGCAAAATCTAAAAAAAAAATATATTTAAAAGCAAACAAACAAACAAAAACACATTAGAAGAGAGAAGAAATATGCAGTTAAAATAGTCAGTCTTGTCAATAAAGTACCAAAGCATCAGGCAGGACAAAAACAAAATGGTGTGAAGTCATTTTGATTTATGATACGAGAAGGAGAGAGGGAAGAAAGGGAGAAAAATAAAAATAAAAATATAGACACCAGCAGCACAGGAATTTCCCTTTTTCATGTTTCCACGTTGCATTTATTTTCATGCATTCTGTATATCCTGTTTCTCTCCCTCCTATTTCTCATTTCATTCTTCAATAAGCTGTGGAGACAGTTCTTGCCAATTTTGTGACTTGCAGTGAAATAAAGCCCTAAAACCACCCTCTTTCTTTCACTTGAATGAGTAGGTCTTAGATTGCTCTGACTTTAGAAATTCTTGCAGCTTACGTTCATATGACCATACAGGAGTGGGGTAGAATCCGGCAGAGCTGATTCTAGCAACTGAAGATGTAAAGAACCAAAATTTTACTCAGCATTATGAAGTGTAGCATATATTTCAGTCTTTACATTATAAGCAGCTATCTTAGCTACATATGTTCCTTAAGAAACATATTTTCAATTGTTTTTTTCACTTAGAAATGCTTCTTTTCCCCTGAAAGTCTTCAGAAACACAAAACAATTGTTGTTTTTTGAGTAAATACACATGCAGGTTACCCTATAAAAAAACAGGGAGTGGCAAAACAGAATACTTTGCCAGAATACTTTTAAATTGAGATCTCTGAAGTTACATTTGTGCTGTGCATTGATGTGCTAAATTTGCTAGCGTAAAGACTTAAAACTGCCACATTGAAGAGCAAATCCATTTTTTCATGAAATTTTGCTTGCTTTATGTCTAACTCATATGATGTACTAATGGCCAACATAATCTTCTACTCAGAAACCAAGGGGATTTTCAGTTAGATACACACAAAAGGCATTTTAAATCAAAACTGTCTATCCACATTCCCATTTTACATCTCTGAGGCCCCAAAAAAAATACTTTAAGTTTTTTTCAGGGAAAAAAATCTTCCCCAGGCTAAGATCTTGTATGTCAAATCTAATCTCAGGGTGAATTAGAAACTGCTGATAATAAGGCCTTATATTAATGGAAGTATGGTTATAGCCCTCACTATAATATAGTATCTCTGGTTTCAATTATACTTTGCACAATGCGATATATCTTCAGGAGTATCTCATATAATTAATCAGGTAGTGGTGTAATGCATATTAGGACATGGAGAAAACCAGGCATTTGTTGTTTTACAGAGACAGAGAGGGATTTTATTAGTCATTTACTGAGAGCAGCTCTGTCCTGGTACCATTGGATTAGTGCATGCTGGTGTATGGAAATTATTCTTCAGTATTCTATTTTCGTCCCTCAGTGAGCAGAGTTTAAAGTTGCTCTGGAATTACACAGAGAAGCTATATGTGATAGTACAAAGTAAAATTGATTTTAAATAAATTACTACTGCAGACCTTTTAGCAGAATTTCACTTTGGTCCTGGCGGGCATGAGAGGTAGATGGGTTTGGTGTTTTGTTTGTTTGTTTGTTTGTTTTTTTCTGTAAAATGGATTTTATCAATTATGATCAAAGAGCTGCAGAAATCACAGATGGAAAAAACCTTGTCAGGTCATCTCTTCTATCAATGCAAGAACATTTTCTACATCACATTTACTCCAATATATAGTCAAACTTCACTCTCAAGACTAGAGTGAAGGGCTTCCACTGTTTACCACAGCAGATTATTGTGCAGTTACATAACCTTTATTGATCCTTGACAGCATCTTTGAAAGTTCCTTTATTTTTTCTAATTTTTCTGAGTTACAACTTTTCAGATTTTTCTCACACCCGCTTAGTTTATCAGTGAAAGAAAGTGAAGCACAAGCACAGAACAGATGTTCTTTACTATATGTTTAAAATAAATGTGTTTGTGATAGATTCCTGTTGAGCCATAGAAAAATCCTCGCTGAGACAAACCTGTAGTATGACCTATCTGGTCATAACTGGTGTGATCTAACAGCAGAATTATAATAGTTAACTCTTTCTGACAATAGCACAGCTAAATATATTGCAGTCTGTTGGATATGTCTTCTTACCATGTAAACAGGGATAGGGTTGTCTGGCTGCAAAGCATAATAATCCAGCTATGCCAGGAATAGTTTCACTGTCATCAGGCAGATTTAAGGAAAAACATAAAAGCTCCAATTTTATAAATCACAATACCTACAAACTACACGTCTTCCACATTTTCACTTAATGTTCTCAGTCAGTTATACCAAGTTTATTACTGAACTGTAGCTTAAATATAACTTTTTCAAATACATTTTTCAAAACTACCCATGCTGTACATGTTTCTTCTTTTGTAACCATTGAGCTTTTACAATGTGATCTAATTGCACCTTAAAAATAGATCATTCTGCCTTATAAATATGTAGATTTATTCAGGTGCTGATTTACTGTGGCATGATGAAGGCGCATGTCAAATGTACACTATTACCATGGTCCTCTTAATGTGAGTGAGGAGTAAGAACTTAGCTGCTTTAAGAATTTGGGCATAAATGTCCTCATGTTTTTCTTACCATCAAGACCTATGTTTCATGTTTTTATGATACTTATTTTTGCAGAATTGTTGAATTTATTCTTATATACTTTCTTCAAAGTGTGCTGGGTTAAGTCAGGCCTTACTGATTAAAGACAGATTCTCCAAAGCTTGTTGGTGGTTATTTTAAGTGTATTATATTGTTCTTTTATGGTGCCTCCCAGCTCTTTAAGCATCAGAGTGTGTCGACAGTGCTACAGTGATGTTCTTCATATTATTGTGGATTGGAGCATAAATATTTTACTACAAAACCAGGCAATATGTTCACAAAGTGGTATTATCAAAGGCTCAGAGACCAAACATCTTCCACTTCCCACAGCTGAAAGACTTGTAAAATTATTTATTTCAATTGCAAGAAAATGAAACAGCTTACTAAAACCTGTATGTTCGTAAAACCAAATAAAATCAAAGTCTAATGAAGACTGTAACATTATTAATCTTGAATTAATGGGTTTGATTTGTGTCTTGCTGCAGAAATTAGCAACAATTTGAAAAGGCTCTTTCACTATAACTTAAATCCACTCTATCCTACCACAAAAATGAGGGTTAAATTGTAGCAGTAAGCCTTTTTCTTTTCTTGGGGTACTTTCCCCTACCTTTACCTCTCCTTCCTGAAGGAGAATGTATTTTTTTTCTTTCCATTCACATGTTCTTTGCACTCTTTTTCAGCTCTTCAAACTCTTGTTTCTACACCTGTCTATTTCAAGCCATCCAATTTCCAACCTTAGGAGAAAAAAGACATATTTATATTTTAATAGTTCTGCTTCTTTCTGATATAATTTGACTTTACAATTGGTTTCTTTTAGAATCTGTAAAAAAAATCTGCACTAAATTAATTGTCATATGTTTAAGCCACAATATTCTGCTGCATTGTATACGAGTGATCACTAGTAAATTGTTCTTGCTTTATATCAGATGCTTTGAATCAGATTTGTCATAAGTGTAAAATAAAATCATTGCTTTCTCCATCCAAATTTTCATTGCAAACAAACAAGCTGAAGCCATGGAAAGTGTACATGGCTTCAGCTCGATTTTGTTATCATTTATTCCATCAATATCAATGGAGTTGTACCAATGTAAACCTGATATAGGAAAGAATCAATTCCTGTATACTTATAAAAAGTTGAAACTGATAGCTGTGTAAAAAGTATAACTATGATGATGTAAAGTATATATTTTATGCACCAAAAGATCCAATTACATGCAAATAATATGCACATTATGCATCCCATTGAATTGCAGTCTGATTTATTTCAGAAAAAAACAATAAGATACCACTCAAACTGTATGCAAAGTCACGCACTAATCTTAAATTATCAAGATAAAATCTACAACCTCTTACAGAATACCTAATATATATCTGATAGGAAAACAAGAATGTTATTTAGACTCATTAATATGATATGGTGAATAGTTCCCTTGTTAATACAACCTCTTTTTTCTTTCTTTTTTACTGCTTAATAGAGAAGAAAATCACGTTATTCGGACCTTGACTTTGAAGTAAGTTTTATTAAATTATTCCTGATTATTAGAAGTATTTTCCTAAAAGTAAATGTGTTCATTTTAGCGGATTTTAGCCTTCTGGCATAGTGGATGTCATAGTTTTTTTTCAAATGGTACAGAACATGATGAGCAATTCATTAAAACTACTTTGGTGCAACTTGTTCGTAAAATATTCTGAGGTCAAACTTTCACATTGCAATATTAACCATCATGGTTTCAGTTTTTAAAGTCTCTCCCTCTTCATTTTCATCTGATATTTTTTTTGTTTGGTTTTGGTTTGGTTTTGGTTTTTTTTTGCTGGCTATCTGCTGAAAAACTGTGACACTTCTGTAGGACAGGCTACATTACAGTGGGTTGGAGTTTCACATCCAAACCGTGGTTATGGATGTGTCAGATTTTGAACAATGAAGTGCTGCAGTTGTCAAAGCTTATGGATCATATGCTATGTGAAGACTAACTTTATGTAAGGTTCTTTAGGCTTTCAGACTTAGACTTCATTGAGTGAGAAGGTTTGATTGTGTTAGTTAATGACCATTTAGTTCTATCTCAGTCAGTGTGATTTAGTCTCTTAGAGTTTTATTTTAGGGTTGTTTCTTTTTTTCTCTACTCTCTACCAGAAGTAACACAGCAGTTAGATTTCAAGGGGATGTTAACAATTTATGGATTTGGGGGTTTTGCATAGGTTGTCTGTTCATGTATATTAATAGTTTTATATAAATCATTATGTGTGTCTCCAGAGAAGTTGAACAATCATAACATTTGCATGGAACCCACAGATCTTGTGTTAAACTTTAACATCCAGTTACCAGTACATATCGATGATAAATTACCATGTTTGTTTGCAGGCACAAACCAAAGCAATTTTTTAATTATTATTTGGGCTGTAAGCACAGCACATGTACTTTCAGATTTCAGATTCTAGTCCATAGGAAAGAAGGAGGCAGAACTAGCAAAATGCAGCCATAGTGGTCATAGAAACCTAGCAATGAGAGAAGAGTTTGCTGTGGTAACCTGCTTTTACTGAAATGCTGACCTTCTGATTGTGCTTTCTTGGTAGGTTAACTTCAAGCCTTGATCTCTTGTCATTGTCCCCCAGAAATTATAGCTACCTTAAGCCATCATGTAACATCTCAAATAATGCACCAGTCAAAGATTTACACAGTATGTTTAAGGAAAATAAAAATAAAAGATGGCTCTTAATATGCTTTAGGATAAATTCATAGAAAGGAAGAAGAAAAACATGAATCAACAACAGAATTTTGAAGAGCAAGCAGTTCAAAAATGAAATTCAATCAATATAACTGGAAATTTTATAATTATATTAATATAAAGAATTCTAATTTTTACTGTTTCTTGTTGAAAAGTAGGACTATCATGCCATTCACAATGAGAACTTTCTCTGTGGCAACAAATACTAAAATATTCTTCCTAACACTCAAGAGAGTGTAATCCAGCACAAAATAAACACCAACAATGCAGTGCTCATTCTGGTCTCAAAAACCAGTCCTCCCATTACATATTTTATTTTGACTCACATAGTTTTTTTTAAGATGCTTACACATTTTTCATGCCTTGTTTGCAACATTATTGCTCCACCACCTAGTATTTTTAGAAGTATCATTATAATGCAGGAAAGTATATTTGTCCATAAAAAGGGAAGGATGGGACCATTGGGGGTGACTTGTGAGGAGAAGAGAGTGGCAATGATACTGTGCTGATTGCTGCTGTGTTTTAGAAGTGCTGACTCAAAGTAACCCCATCTCACCTCCCTGTTTTATGGTTCCTCTGATTAAGCCTGTGGGTTTTCCCATGTTCTTACTCAGAGCATGGCTGTCTATCTAAGGTAAAACAAAATAAAGAAGCTATAAAATGTTCAAATAGCCACCCAAACTCCTTCCCTCAGCAAGACATCCTGATGAAGGGAATTGCGGTAGTGCTGTGTGGCCAAAACAGTACTATTCTGATACCTCAAAGCAGCTTGACTGCAAAATAGAATAGAGCCTGGAGATGAGGCTGAGCTAGAGTGATTGGACATACTACTTAAATGTTTAAAACTTTCTCTTCTTTGTCTTTGATAGTGCCAGCTGGCATTCTCTGAGACAATGTCTCCCCACAGTTCTCAGGTTAACAAATGCTGTGGGTGTGATTCTGAGAATAAAAAATGTTAAATACACAGTACAGACAAAACTGTCAAGCTTGGCTCCCTCCGTCCTTTTCATTTTAACACTCTCCTAACAGTCTTTACCCCTTCAACCTCTCATACTTTTTTCTCTGTATGCATACAAGACAAACCCTTAGCTTGTGCCTACTGTACTAAATTAGACATTTTGGGGGGAATATTCCTTGGTGCTAAAATGTCAGGTTTTATGTTTATTTTTGAATGATCTTCACTATTTTAATCTGGACCACCCTTGTGTCTCGCAACAGTTCCTGAAATGTCTTTAGGGAACTTGTACAACCTAGGTGCCATTCACAATAAGCAATTTGTATTGTTGCAAGTTGTAGACTTCTTATTTTAGGTACTAAAAGAACTTAGTAGCATTCATGAAGAACATTCCATGCTAGATGGTGCCAGAGAATGGTCTTGGACATGTTTGACTTACTACTGTAGACTCACAGTTTCATAGTTAAAAAAAAAAAAAAAAGACTTTGCTAGTGGGCTGAAATGCAACACTCACCTTAATAAAGACAGTTTGAAGTAAAACCAAAGAAATACAAGAAAAACAATTTTCTTATTAGGGCCACAGATTACGCTCAAAGCCAGCTGCTGTGTAGTATGAACTCAGGCAGATTATGACTGTACCCAACACCACAAAATATTCTCTGTCCTTTTTATCTCGAGTATATATAGAGATGTAGGTGTAGTTTTAAGGACTTTTGCAATGCACTATAAAAAATAAAGATCCTCTGACTGTGCTGGGTATTGTTAGAGAAAATTTATGTCTCTAGTCAAAGGAAAGGGAGAGAGTAAAAGATGACATTCAAACAGGACAGCCCTTGTCATAGATCCTAAGCTGATTAGAGAGGAGGCTTTCAAGAACTCTGTATCTTGTTTTTCCTTTTTAAATAGTTTACAATTACAGTCTTAAATTAGCCCTTTATGTGGGACAAAAGACTGTAATATACTGGGTTGAAGTTTGTAGGCAGAAAATATTTCTGGTACATAACATACTGTCCGCTGTTAGATTTTGCAAAACATTGACTAACCTGGTTGAACTTTGAAGTTTGATAAAATGAACAGTCAACATGCAACAGCTTTACAGCTCTTTTCTTGCTCTTACCAAGGATTAGTTTAGACGCATTTATGCAGTCCAATGTCCAAAGCATGACCAAAATTGTAGTTTTGAGCATTTTGGATCCTTGCTGCTGCTGGCTGTGGTAACCCCAGCCAAGTGCCCTCGAACCCCATTCATTATGTTCTGATTTTCCCTAAAGCTGGACAGGTAGTTTAATAAGGCTCAACACTAATACTTAGCTGTCAGATCAAATAAAATTCATTCTAATTATGTTGAACAGAAATACAGATGCTACGGAAATTCTCAGGAGGACTTTATAGTAGGTGTGTGCTGTCACAAAAGCATACAGGAGAGTTAAACAGCATTATTGACATACATTTTAGGACTCAAGATCACGATTACATTTAAATTCTATGAGAGGGTCTGACTCCTGGATTTTCCCAGCCATCCACCCCAGTGTCCCCTTTCTATGAGGCACTCATTGGATCTACTCTAGTAATACCATTTATGCCAAGATAATTCAGAAAAGTGCCTTATTAGCCTACTCCCCAGGATTCATCATCCTTGGCTGTTTTTGTACTCCACTCATGAGGAAGAGCAAGGATGCACAGGACGTGTGAATACCAGAATGTCATCTTTTCTTTCCACAGAGCAGTAGACTCTCACCAGCAATAACACTAAACTGATCATTAATTGCTTTCTTTCATTCTTTCAGAATGTCATCTGCAATTGCTATTCATCATAACAACATTACAAACTCACACAAAAGTTTAAAATTGTTCTCTTACTAAACTGAAGACACCTCCCAAAGACAAAAGTGAAAAAAAATATGCCTACAGGGAAAAAAAAATTTCCCGTTCCTAAGTTTGGCAACTGATCATACCTGTAACATCTTGAAAACACAGCATGTATCTGTTGCAGGGCCGGGAAGGCATTCCCCCATCTGTTGTTTTCATTTAGCTGTTTTGTACAATATTTGAGAGAGAGCATTTTTACCTGTGGCAATATAGAAAAAATTTGAGGCAAATTGAATGACATTATTACCATTACTATTAATATTATCATCACCATTATTACTGTTGTTTGTAAGACTGACCACAGATCTTCATGAAAATATTTGTGCTTGTGGTAGATTTCAGCTAAAACCCTATCATAAATAAAAGAGGGAGCTGGGTACAGAGTTATGTTTGAAGTCTTTCCTAGCTTGATGATAGCCACCCGCACTCTGAATCCTCCTCTGAGAGCAGCTACGTAGCAGAGTAAGGCTTAGTACTTTCAAATACTGATATTTTATATCAATATCAATTAACCTGATGTTACTTGTGAGTAGGGGCACAGAGGTGGAAGGGGTGTCAATTCAGTCTGACTCCCTTCAATGTGTGAGGCACAAAAGTTACAGAAATTGCAGGAAAGACCACAACAAGATGTATGTTTGTAGCCTGGTGGCTAATTCAGGCGTTTCTGGAGGGGATGTGGCATTAGTGGGCAAGTCCTCAGCTGCACCTAAAGAAGGTGTGCCTTCAAAGAGCAGCTTAAGAAGCTCCTTTTCCATCCTGTTAAAGGTTCTGATACTACTGCAATCAACCTAGTATATACTGGACAAGATCCCCAGGTCTGTTTTGATAAAACTTATTCATTTCTAAGACTGAAAAAGCTGCTTTCCACACTGCCCATTGAATAGAAAAAAACAGGTTAAACCACCGCAAATATTTTGTGGGCTACTTTCTCATAAAAGAGAAAGAGCTACCCACAGAGCTTATTTTCTAGAAAGAAGATAAGATGGTGCTCTCTAACAAGGAATGCAAAAGAAGGCTACAAAAGAATAGTTGGAAATTTAAGTTACTGCACCTTAAGTTCAGACTGTTCTTTACAAGCAGTGGGGAGGGGTGGGTGTCAGTGTGTAGGAATTATGGAATGGAAGCCAGGAAAACACAAAGCAACCAAAAAAGCCATAGGTACATGTGCATACCAGTCATTCTACTATTAAGAATAAAAGGTAAAGCCTTTTTTTTTTTCTGCCAGAATTCCCACTGCAAGTATTTGATTTCTCCTCCCACCTACTTCTACCCAGGAATAATGTAATGAACTAAGACAGGCATTTGCATTGTTCATATTTGCTATTTAATGAGTTATTTGGTACAAGATTCAGAATAATACCAGAAAGTAGCATTCTCTATATTCCTAGCCTTTTATTAAAAAGTTTCCAACGGGAGATACTTGATTCATAGTCATATGCTATTTCCTGGTTTTAGGGCCAATATTTTAACCCACCAAATCTGTTTTATTCCCTTCAGCATTTCTCCTTATTTCAGCCAATAATAATTTTAGAGGCAAAACCTTTCTTTTTTAAATTCTGTTTATTTGAAATTTGATACATATCCCTGCCTACTGTAACAGGAATAGCTTAAAAGAATCCCTGGGAAGTCACTTAAGTAAAACTTCCCTCATAAATTTAGATCCTCTGTCTCTAATTAAATTATGTTTTGCAAGGAGTTCCTCACCAGATCCTGCAAAATTGTTTCCCTTATACACCCCACAACTCACATTAAGTTAACAGATCTTTAATTGGTTGACATATCTCAAGTCTCTTTTGCGAATAATGTTGCCAATTTCCTGTTCTCAGGAGCAAAACAAGGTCCTCAAGCTATGGTGTGGCTTTAAGGATGATATTTATTAAGGATGATATGCTTATTAACAGCATAGGGGTAGAAATGCATGGCCGTGCAAACAGCCATGCTTCATGACGTTTATACACACAGAATGCACATAGAAAATAAAAATTAAAATCAGTATTGGTAAAGCACTGTTTGAGGGTCAGCTACTGCCACTGCGTTTTAAAAGGGACTACTCCAGACCTGGCGGAAGCGTTGCTTGCTGGGAAGGGTCACGCTCAGCCACTCTGCATGTAAGTTTGCAGGATTTGTCACTTACCACACCAGGGAAAATCAGGCTTGACAGTTAGTGGGTGTGCATAGATGTTGGTGTCCTGAACCATTTCTACCAATGTTATGGGCTGCTGTCCTGCCCGTAATTCAAGGTCAAGCAGCTACAAAAGCTTAAGAAAAGCCAAGCTGAGCCCGTTTGCTGTTGGACTGAGGTGAACCAGCCTCAGTCCCTGCTGTCCGCTGTCCACCCAGACCACAGGATTATGAGATTGGTTGAACAAGAAGTAGCCTTTGGTTTTGCTCCAGAGGCCTGTCTGAATCCGTACTTGAGCGTGAATGGTTTGGAAGCAATGCAAATGTTAGACTTGACAGTCTGGACTTGAAAACAGGCTTCACTCTCCATGTAGCTGTCAAGGCAGATACATGGCCAAGGGTTTCCTCCAACTGCGGGGGCTGTTTTGGATCCCCATCTCTTGCAGGAGGCTGCCATATAATTAGTTTTTGTGGAAAAATACTTAGTGCATGGGTTAGAGGGAGGGTGGTTTCCAATTGTCCAGTCCATGGCATAAGCAAACAAGTAAAATCGTAGAACTATACCTATGATTCTTAATAGGAATGCCATTTCAAGTGAATTTCATGATGAACTAAATTACAAGAAGACATCTGATTAAAAAGGCATAACATTTGTGGCTTTTCCATTTTGGGCCAATATTCCCGAGTTCAGTGTTCTCCTAAAATTTAGTCTGGGGGACCATTACAAATTGCTGTTTCGTTCCTACAGAAATTAAAATACTAGCGTCCATGCTAAGAACATAAATTCTAGAAAATATTCCTATGTGTGCAAGAAAAATATTCTTCTAAGAAACTGCCATCTCTTTCAAAATACTTCTAGGCTAGCACAAAACCAGCTTCCCTTAATTTCAGCAGCTCAATGAATGTGGAGTAAAAGCAATCCCTTGTACACAGGAAGAACATTAAACAAAGCAGAGAGAAGGCTCAGTGCAGTTCACATCCATTGATCAAGTCCACAGGGAAAAGATGGCCCTGCCAAATTCAATTTACTTTATTATGTTGGAGAAAATAATTCTTCCCTTAAAAAAAAGCCCAGATTCAATTATAAATATAAGCAATTATGTTCCATTTTGCAGAAGGTCATGCATACAAGAAAGAGACACATGGAATTGTTTCAAGAGTTAAATCAGAAATTTCAGACGTTGGACAGATTTCGGGATGTACCAAAATCAGGCAGTATGGTAAGTTTTCCTCTTAGATATTTAAAATATAATGGATCCTAAGCAACAACGATGAAACAAGAGTCCTTTGAATTCTGTATATTTCCTGAGAAAACCTCACTCTGCTCTACCTTTAGATAGCCTCAGAAATTAGGGAAAAAAAAAAAAAAAGATATTTTCAGTAATGTAGCCTATGACGAGACTCATTGGATTTTACAACTAGATGATAACTAACTCATTCACATCATTATAGATGACAAGTAATTGAACTGTAGGGAACACATTTCCAATTTGTATGTGCTTACCAAGTCTAAAGGATATAGAGAAAGCAGCTCACTAATGTAATTTGACCAATAGGGCTTTTCCCCTAGCTAGGCAAGCAGATATTAAATTAGTTACTACAAACAAGTCCAGCTAGATTCACCTATACGTGAGGCAGTCAAGAACACACACAGGGTCTCTGTAATGCTGTGTCTTCTCTATAATAGGTTTATAAATATTTACCATGGGAAAAGCAAAAATTAAATCATCCAGAGTTGACTCCATCATCATAATTCAAATTTATACACAACACTCATAGGCACATGCATTAACACCCTAACTACATCTGATAATGAGAGCAAGGAAACAGTTGATTCTGCCTAATTAAAACAGCTAATTTAGGATGACATATTTGTTCATGGTAATACTATGATTAGTAATAATTTATATATAATTTTTTAATGTTAAAACTGTATATTAAATGAAACTGAGCTAGAATCATTGTATTCTATAACTTTTTCAGAGCTGCTCTCAGACATGAAGAAGAGGTATTAAGCAGATGTGAGGCCAATGGATTTACATCATTTACATCATCTTAATCCAGCAGAAATTTGGCCCTGATTCTTTGATGAACGTTTAACTGTCATATGTGTTATTTTGCACCCAGTTCTTGCTCATTCCCCCTTCTGAGATTTGTTGACATGTAAAGTTCACATTCGCCTCCCTGTTTGAGATTTGCTGTCCATGTAAAGCTTGAATTAATTCAAAATCTCAAAGGGAATCTCAGTGGAAGAGTTGTGTTTATTCTGTTATGCATTGGTGCTATGTTTTTGAACGGTCTGCTAATAAAAGCTGCCTAGAGGAATGGTCTATCTGTAAGACAGTCAGAGAGTGATCCAGGTACCTAAATATAGGCATCTCAGGCTATTTTAGACAGTCTCAGGTGCCTTAGTCTACAGCACAATACAGGCAGTGATAACACAGGACTCAAAGGAGACCTATACCTCTCATGAAAGACAGTTGGAGGTCAGGCAGAAAATCCAAAGGCATCTAAAGTGGTTGAAAAGTATTAGATCTTAGCAAATAAGTCCCATCCAACATGTTACAGCAGAACTCACTAATTAAATTGGTCTTAGTCCATAATGTCTTTTACCCTATAAAACTTAGCAATCAAAAAAAAAAAAAATCATTCAGTAGAAAATAACCAGCTTTCAGCCTGCTAATCCTAATATACATGAGCTCATAAGCCTGTAAAGCAAGGTGGCTATCACAGCATTTTCAAGGAGTAGGTTTCTGTGGTTCTGTCACACATCTGCCCCCATTTAAAATCCAGCTGGCAATCTCTGTTTCAAACCACTCCATATTTCACGCATCAAGCTCTTCTCAATCACCTTCCCTTCTCCTCTCCCACTTTTCCACACAACCACTATTAAAAAGATGGCTATCGGTACTGGATCACTCAGCAATTCCTCATGTACGTTGGTTCTTGTGAAAGAGAGGGCTTAGCTGGCAGCTCAGGTGAGGAGCCTGCCAAAGAGCTGACTGTTCACAGAGAAAGAGTTGCAATGGTGCTGAACACCTGCCAGCCTGGCTCCCTGCAAAGCCATTTCACCTCTCAGGCTTCTGTGTCTCATGAGAGCACGTTAATGATCAGCCCTGTAAGTGAAAAACACATGACTTCAACCTTGGTTTTAATTCTTCTTTCTTTGGTCTTCAGGAGAACTCAGCACCAAGCAAGGCTCCATGGGACAGTTTCAAAACTACAGGCGACTACCAACACTATACAACGATAAACGTATTAGACACAGAGGCAAAAGATGCTTTAGAACTCAGACCAGCAGAATGGGAGAAGTGTCTGAACTTGCCTTTAGATGTGCAAGAAGGTGACTTCCAAACAGAAGTTTAACAAAACCGAAAATGAACTGGACAGAACAAAGACAAAACAAAAATAATTCATTGCACTGACAATGAAGAGACTTTGGGAATCCTGACGCTCCTGTCTGAACATTGTGACTATTTTATGTCAGGCTCTTCCTGTGCCAAATGTCAGTGCGTTTTTTCGTACAGTATATTCCCACTAGCGCGGCTAGTGGAGAACCAGGTGTACAATTCTTACCATCGTGTGTTGTAAGTACCCGTGGAATGGATTTGTAAGGTAATCTTTATAGATAAACCTCAAGCAACGATTCATGTTGTAACAGCTTCATTTGGTTTAGTTTTCAAAAAACTTCACCATGAAGCACAATGTATATATTTATGCAGTTTTTAAAGTTTATAACAGTCTGTTTGGCCATTACTACACTTTTTACTTTATAATATAAAAGCAAAGTTTTTGTCATTAAATGAATGTCTGTTGAGCTACATTCTTCATTGCTTTAAATGCAATAAAGTAATAATCTCACTTTTATATGAATAATATATTTCACATCTTTATTATTGCAGTTTTCTCTGGAAAGCTCAGAGTAGCTTTCCCTGCTGCAACTGTGTATAAAATATTTAAAATGTTGTATGGTGTAAATAAACCTTTGTCTACATATCAGTTTCTTAGTGCATTTTATTCTGTATTTGTTTACCTTAAATTTGCATATTTATGAAGTTATCTTTAAAAACATACATATTGAATATGTATTTGGAGTTTTAATAGTATGTTGTTCTAGCTCCTGCAAAGAGTTTTTAAATCGTATTAGTAGGTTTTTATAACCATTCTACTTTTTCTTAGGTATTATTTTGTGACAATGTACCCTAAAAATTTGGCTTGTCAGAATATTATTACAATTGTTCTGTTTTTTAAGAAGTTTTGTCTTGCTGCAGAAAGACAGACAACGGAAGATAAGTTAAGCTTCAATGCACTGCACCCAAAGAAAATGTTAATTCAGAGTCATTGCATCTTGTTCATGGTCTTGTTGCTGTATAACAACAAGAAAGACTTTAAAGATAAAAAAATTCTGAAGTATTTTAGACCAAAAAAAATGAGTGTGTTTCATATTATAAATCAAAAGTAGAGCATGATTTATGTTGAAAATCCAGTTAAACCATTAGGAATGGAAAGACTAAATCTCCCTTTCCATGCTTAGAACCAAAAGGAGATCTCCAAAATCTCTCATCTACAACATAGCTGGGGAGTGGGGATGGAGGAAGAGGAGGAGATCACAAATCTTCAGATGCTATATTTCTAGAAAAAAAATTCCAAGACTATTTTAGTTCTGCTGTACAGAACTGAGTATGCTGCAGCCTGCTAGCAGAAAAGCTCTTAGAAAGGAAGAAAACGTGACCACCAATCTGCTTAGGAAGAACAAAGACTAGACTAGAGGCTTGGCAGTGAGAACTTAACCTAGAGCATTGGTAGAAGGAGATCATCATTCATCTGCTGAGAGAAAAGTACTTAGGACCACCTTCAGGAAAGTGTTTCAGCTTGTAAATCCTTTCTCCAGGCCATAATAAGGTATTTAAGTTTTGAAAAGGAGCCTGACTTTGCCTACTTTGAGTGAGCATCTCATGCAGAGTGTCGACTTCTCTAATCAAATGATTCAGCACAAATACAAAATGACTAGCTGCCAATCTGGTATCAAGTCCATTAACTGGTTTAGGTGCCTAGAAGTTAGATGGTGTAATACTCAATATTGCAATACGTCAGTCAATCAGAGCTGGCACTTTATAAAGACTGATACAGAAGGAGGCAGCTGGTAAGGCTGGCTATACAGCCTACTAACATCACACCTCTGAGATCTGATAGTGCACCAAAAACCTCTCTCACTTGTTTCATAACAAGCTCTAATCTAAAAAGGTTTTATTTTCCCTTTAGGTAAAGATATAACAGAAACCACATTTGTTAAGGATTTCATCCATTATGGTAGGCATCTGCCAAGCCGAGCAGGTTTTACAAAATTTCTAATTTTTGAGACCAAATCAAGAAGCTTAGGCCCCTGAATCCAGATATAAGCTTTAGCATCCTTTTTGATTGATCTAAACATTACAAATCTAGAGAATCTTGGTATTTCAATAACTATAGTGAAGAGATTATGTGCATAAGCTTTGTATCACCTAATTCGTGTTCAGTAGTGGTCTAGTTACAACTGTGTAAAGCTTAGTACAGGCTGTAAATTTACCCAGGAAACAAGATAAACCAGTGTGCACTCAATACATTGCTGACCCAGTTGTGCTGTTATTAATAACCCAGTTGATTCAGGTTTAGCATTAGCGTGGGTGTTTATGTACCACACAGCAGTCACAGATGTGCTTCCAGTGTAGGCACAGCAATGTACAATGCCTTTTTATTTAGAGCTTGTGCTGCCCTGCCCAGAAAGTGCTAAGCATTCTTATTTTCAAATGTACTTCATATTTAGAAATATTAAGAACATGCTGAAACCCAGTGTTATTTGCCTACTGATTTGACTGCTTCATAGCAAAGCAGAGTTTGTTTTCCATAAGCAAAATGCTGCATGTGCTTGAAGTTTGCTGCTTAGTGGCTCTGAAATGGTGGAAGTCAGACTGAAGCCAGCAGGACAGCACTAACTTGTATGCCTTGGCTTAGATGTTGGTAGAGCACTGATGAGATGATTGACATTATATCATATGCAAATAGAAACTTTGTCAGAACTCCCTACATTATACTAGATGCAGAGATGAAAGGAGGCTCTGCATTTGTCTGCCAGGGCAGGCTGATGTCACTTGATGTGCTCTGTGCTATCTCACTTGGCCTCCAGCTGCAGTAACAGAAAGGTTCAGATGTTGGAGGGCTCAGCTAACCAACACTGCTGCAGCTCGTACTAGAGTGCTCAGCCTAGAGCTTATTCTGGTCCAATTTAGAATACATATTCCCTAGGCATATATAGAAAAAGCAAATACTTTGGGGGGGAAGAGTCTCCTTTTCTCAACAGTTTAAATACACATTAGTTATCATAGAAGACCATATGCAATTCCTCTGTCTCTGTCTTCCTCTTACATGCATATACAGAGAAAGATGTTTTTTTCTAGCAAGTCAATGCTACATAAAACATGTCCTGGAGTTATCAGTTTAGTAAAGCAGTACATAGAGGAAATCTAGCTGAGCAGTGATAGATAACTCAGGCAGCAGTTCAAGATCTCTATGATTTCACATTCAAGGATATGTGAAAGAGTTTGGTATTGCTGGTATAAAAGCACTAACAAAGTTATTTGCTATCTGGGTTCTTGCCAATGTGAAGTTATTTAACCTAGAATCTTCTGGGGAAGTAAACTCTGAATTAGTCATCATTGAATTTCACCTCATACTCTGCAATATCTCTTATGAAGAACAAGAAGAAGGAAAGAGAACTAAGTGTTGCTACAAGTGATAAGAGGAATAACAGCAATGCTGCCATGTTAATGCATCTTTGGAGTATAGTGGGCTTAATGTTGGCATGCATGTAGTTCTAGTGGCTCCTTATGATGAAGATTTAGAACAAAGCTGAAGAGACAAACAGAAAAGGATCTTTTCCATTTCATTTACTACTGGGTCTGAATTTCTTCATAATCAGTGAAACAGTGCTCTTCTCTGGAGGAATAACAGCAATGCTGCCATGTTAATGCATCTTTGGAGTATAGTGGGCTTAATGTTGGCATGCATGTAGTTCTAGTGGCTCCTTATGATGAAGATTTAGAACAAAGCTGAAGAGACAAACAGAAAAGGATCTTTTCCATTTCATTTACTACTGGGTCTGAATTTCTTCATAATCAGTGAAACAGTGCTCTTCTCTGGAAATGTCCTGACACTCCTCCTCTAAGAACATCATTGGCTTTTATGGTGACAAGACATAAATCAACTAATATTGTGTTACACAGGGTTAAACTGGGATAGTTGCTGTTAAAATAAATAAATAAATACATACATACATACATACATACATACATACTTACATAAATTTAAAAAGCCACAACAGTGTAAACCCGAGCTGCAGCAGGTGAAATGTTCTCTGATGGCTTTTCCTCATTTCCCATAGTTGCTAGGCGATGTTGTACTTAGAGACTAGAGCTAACAAAAGATCTGCTTCCCACTTTGAAGCAGGCATCCATCTGTCACAGCATCAGCAGTGTGCTCTCCACCAGGTTATGCAAAAGGATATGAAAATCTCTATTAACAATCAGCAGATGGAGACACTGTGTGTTGAGAGTAGACTTGTAGTTCCTCAGGCATTAGCTCGAGGTTGTGCTGTGTCTCTGGATAAGCCACAAGAAGCAGTTCCTATGAGCAAGCATTATTTCCCTCTCTCAAGAAGTGTTACAGAGCTCTCTTGTGCAATCAAGCCCATTCTCATGTGCTGAGGGAAGTAAACAGACAGGTACCCCATTGAATATGTGTTTGGGAGCTGTGATTAATTTCAAGCCAGGTCTCAAACAGTGCAATGCTGTAATCTTTGCTCCTTGCTTTTCTAGGAACATCTTTCTTTGTAAAGAAAGCAAAAGAGGCCTCACTAAGAAAAATTCAATTGCTGATAAGATAGGAATGACTGATAACCATAGCACTCCTACTGAAATGTTCTGTCAATTACCTACAAGTGCAAGGTAAAAAAAAAGAGCCATTTATCTGGTTTTGAAAAAAATATCTCTTGCACAGGCTGCATTGGACCATCCTTTGGCAATTATTTATTCAGATTAACTACATTAAACAACTACTCCTTCAGTTTATGCCTCATTATTCCTTATAAGGAACAGTTAATAACTTTAACCCATTCAGCTTCATCCCTTGTCTGTACAGGCTTCTGCTATAGGCCCCACCATAACCTTTTTTTCAGGATTACAAATCCATGCTCCTAGTCCTCACGTGGAAGTCTTTCACAGATTTTTACCGTCTTTGTCTCCTTTAGAGTTTCTCCAGGTCTGCTAAAGTTCTTAAATAATTCTTAGTAAATCCTGAACTCATTAGGTCGTTCTGTTTGATCCCTGCAGAAAAAGGAAAAATTCAACCATTAGGCTTCTAAAATGCCTTCTCTTTCAGTAGGAATAACCAAAATAAAACAAAAGTTAAAAATACATGAATTTTAACTTTTTTATCTAACCATTTAATGGAAAATATACGACCATAGCTTTGAGGAAGAAACGGGCACAAGGCAGCTTCTCTTATGTAATCATCTTGACAGGTTTCTACTGCTCCTTCTCTCTGTTGCTGTGAATGTAGACTTTCTTTCTTACGTAGCACTGCTGCAGAAAGACTGCTAGAGAGTTATCGACAGGCCTTTGGCTAGGTTTTCCAGTCAGAAAGTGAACAAGGACTATGTGAATCCTCTGACGTGGAATAGTAGCTGTTTCCCACATCCTGAAAGTGTGTGGAATTCTGTGTGGGTTCAGTCTTTGTAACCCCCCTTCCTTTAGCTGTGCATTCAAAGAGTGACATCCACTCATTTACTGATTTTTTTCTTTAAAACTCAGAACAGGCACAGAGCCAGAGAAGAGGCTGGGAGCTGCTGCTTATGACTCTTCATCTCTATGACTAAGAGTTAAGGACCTGTCCCTCAAGAGAAGTGGAATTTAAGAAACTAGTCTCAATATTTTCTTGTTGAATAGCTTAGGCAGCTATTGGGAAGTCCAGCTAGAGATGTCCAATTCTATGCATGGATTATAAAAGCAGATAATGTGCCTTGTTCAACACATGCAGTCAACCAGAGGAAACAGCCACCTAAACCTTACATGATGCAATGCTGGACATCAAAAAAAATCTGTCTTTTGATGTGTCAAACCATAAGGAGTTGAAATATTTTTTAAAATCTGTCTCTCAGAATCCAATTTAAGAACAGCAACAAGCTAGTGTTTTTTCACATTATCAGTTCAGTGATTTATTGCATTATGTCCCTAGGTTGTTGACTCAGGAAATTGCAAAAGGTGATACCTAAAGGAACTCACTGAATAAAAAGGAAACTGAAATTGATTAGTATGTGTGTTCAATTTCTTATTCAGTATCTCCTTGGACCTAACCACTTTATTTTCTGCTCTTCTCAAGAACTGTGTGTTAAGAAAAGATTTTCAGAGCTCTGTTTTCAGTAATGAGGTTCTTAAACAAGAATTAGCTATGGTATCTAACGACAAATATGTAGAATCCTTTCTATTTAATTTAGAATTCTAACTAATTAGAATTGCCAATATTTCAACCACAGAACTCTGCAAGGCAATCTAACTCTGCCTGTCGTAGCTGTCTAGATTCTTTCTGTAACCTAAAGAAAAAGGGAGGCACCTCTGAAGCCCAGCTAGACACAGCCAGTTCTCTAAGTACTAACATATTTCCATTGATTGCATAAAGAATTTAAAAGCCCCCTGAGGGCAATAAAATCCTTTGAAATTAAATACCAGATTTAGCTGGATTTCGTCATCAACATGTGAGTCTAAACTCCCATTGTAACCTGCAGAGAACAGGTCAATACAGTCAACAGAGTCTGAAGACAAATTCAGCTTATCCATTACCAAAGGCAGAATGCAGTTAATATGAGATGCCCTGTAGCTGTTGAAACATTTGCATGGGGACTGGAGATATGAAAGACAACTTAAGGGAGACCTGCACCCTTCTAGTGCAAGCAGTACCTCACCCCACACCTAAAATGGTACCAGACACTTGTGTTTGGACAGGTGAATCCAGATCCAGGGGAAGATTTTTTAGGCTATTGAGTAACAACAGGACTAGGGGGAATGGGGCAAAGCTGGAAGTGGGTAGATTCAGGCTGGATGTGAGGGAGAAGTTCTTCACCATGAGAGTGGTGAGACCCTGGACTGGGTTGCCCAGGGAGGTGGTTGAGGTCCCACCCCTTGGGGTCTTTAAGGCCAGGCTGAATGAGGCTCTGGGCAGCCTGATCTAGTGGGAGGTGTCCCTGCTCATGGCAGAGGGGTTGGAACTGGGTGATCCTTGTGGTCTCTTCCAACCTTGCCAGATTCTGATCTGTTTTAGCAGAGGACTTAGTAGTGTTGGCTTGATGGTTGGACTTGATGATCTTGGAGGTCTCTTCCAACCTAAAGGATTCTATGATTTTCCAGGGTGCTTTATGATATCCAGCCTCTACCTATCACTTCAGAGAGGCATGGGCTTATGGGTTTTATGTCATGTTTGCTGACTTGATATGAGTGTCATAGGTATCCTTGCTATCACACATTGCGGCTTTTCTACTCAGAATACACCTTCCCTGCTCCTCTTTAAACATTATGTCTGTTTAAATGGAGGATTCATTTTTTCTATATCTGTACTGTTAGACCTCTAAATTCTGAATGTGGCTTATCCAGGTTGTCATCCATCTGAGAGATAAAGAATGTACAACCCAAGACAATCTAATCTGCCAGCTATCAGTAGAATGTGAAAAAGCATATTCTGGAATATCATGCATGGGTCAGCCAGGGATGCAGGAGTGATGGAGCCAGGAAAATCACAGTGTTATGCTTTGAACTTATGATAGAATTCAGTCACAAATGTCTGATGTAGAATATAAATACTTGCCATACTGACCTGGCACTACAGTCCTGCTTTCTCACTCAAATTGATTCTCCCAACCACAGGGCAACAGTCAAGTTACTTCTTTTTTCTGTTATTCTCATATTCTGGCATTTATATTTCTGGTAACACAAAGGCCAGACTTGAAGAGGGAAGATGACAAGTGTGCTTACCAGGGATACCGTCTGACCCCTTAACTTCCAGCCTCTTCCTGAAAGTAAGAATGAGATGGTTTAAACCTTTCTAAGATGAATAGAAACGGGAAGCTTTCCAGATTCCTCATACTGGCTTCTGACCAGCAGGTAATTATGCAGAGAAGGAAAGACACTACCACCATCAGAGCAGATAAAGTCAGTAGTAGTCAGTGGGGAGACCCAGGCTATTCTACCTGAGAAACTGCACACTACCGTTGCCATGAAAACGTTAGAAGGGTTTCTCAGCCACTCAGTGGCTTAACAAATCAGTTTGGCCTTTAGATGCCACAAATAAAATCAACCGACTCCCAAGGAAGATTGCAGAAGTAGAAAAGATAACTTAAGGATAAGAAAAGCCAACAATCAAAACACGAGAAAGTTCTGTTTTACAACCTAACTCTAATTGTGTTGTAAATGATAGATTACATGTACCATAAAGAAAAGGGTGTATAAAAATTTAAAAAAAAAAATTCATTATCTCACAGCTAAGAATACGAGAAAATGCTATAAACATTTAATAACATTCTAAAACAGGAGAATACACATTTTTCTCTATTAGGCCTGCAGAGCCAAAAAGCCACCACATTTAATTCTTGATCTGAAATAACTCTACATAATTCCACCATACATAATAAAAAAAATAAAATAAAAAAAAAAAAGTTCAGAATCATCTGCCTCAGCACCATTCTTTTGTTATAACCTAGTGGCTATCTTTTGCGGGCGATTAGCCAGCTGATTAAAAGGTATTGTAACATTCTCATGTGTTATAATGACTATTTATCTGGAAATTTTCTTTTCTGAAAAAGCTAGTTACAAGGATACATAAATTCAGTTAAAAGAAGATTTCAGGTAGGATTTATTCTCTAATTTACCATGGCCACTTAAGACTATGTTCTTCTAAAGCTGGGATGACAATAAAGAAATTTTTCAATTTTAGTAGGGGAAAGCAAGACCTTCCTTTTCTCAGCAGTTAATGTTTGCATAGCAAGAGACCTCCTATTTTAATATAGAAAACTATCTGAGGATGATGGCCATCGAAGCATGCATTAGAATTTCAGATCCTGAGAACTAAGGGTAACAAGTCTCCAAAAGGTAGGAAGAGAATGTCCTTCCTTCATCACAGAATGCATTCCAAAGACAGGGTGCAGATTTTGCATCTGAATGGGAGGTTGCAACCACTGTTGGACAACCAGGCATGAAGACCTCTTGCTCCATTTTTGGTCCACATGAAATCAAAAATGCTGAAGAACTTCAGAAACTCCAACAATCTGAAGACACCAGAGAGCTCACTGTAGCTACTGAATCAGTAATATGTTTTGGTTTGAGTATTAACTGGTAGGTACTTTGCTGCAAAATCCTGGACTCTGAGATCATTTGTTATTTTTTTACTGTTTGGAAAGTTTGAATCCACAGCATTTACTTCCAGTCTTAGCCAGCCATGTGTAACAGCTATTGTATCAGCAAGCAAAGACAAAACTACGTTACTTTATGGAGAGTTGTAGTTTACTAAAGCTAGTCCCTGAAGAACTTTTTTCTCAAGATATGTCATTTGATGTTGAATAATTTGGAATAAAAGGTATAAACCAAAGGCTACTAATTTTAAAAAAAAAAAAAAAAAAATAGGCCCAGGGTACTGTTGGATATATCTGCTACGCACTGCTGTTAACCCATCCCTCCTGTCTCTCTGCATGGCAGTCCTGCTTGGACAGGTGTCCCCAGATTGGTGTCATCTGCAAAAGAATGCACTAAATTGCATCTTTGACAAAGATTTTTAACTGGACAGGTCTCAGAAGAGCCCACTGCAGTACTGCATTTAAAATCTACCTCAAAATCCACAAACCCTTTGAGGCCAACCATTTTCGTACCCACTTGGTTGTCCATCCACCCACTGTCATCCCATTAGCATCTTAACTTGGCTACAATCCTTTTAACAAGACCAAAACTTACCAGCTCCTGCAGCTGTCACATCTCCAAAGCCTTTCAATCCTGCAAGAATGTATCTCCTGAGCTAATATTTGGCATTTAACAGTCTGCAGCTCACACACTGCTTGAAGACCTCTTCCATGGACTAGGCAAAAGTACTGAGCACGTGAGATTATTCAAGGAAATCTGTATGGATGCAAGTATGTATTTCAGGTAATTAAGTAGCTGTTGCCACGCCAGCTGCTGTATCAGGAAATACTTGTCAGCTTGTGTCCACATTTCAGTATATCACACAGCCCAAAGACAGCAGAACATATTTATCTTTCTTTAATGATTATGTTTTGACTACTCGAGACCTGTGCTGTGACTTAGATATTGATCTTAGTCTTTAATAGGGTAAATACTGATACAGTTTTATCAAACTTTCATGTTCCCTTTCTACACAAACTAGATGACTAGCATTCATTAAATCCTTGACTAAGAAAGATGTATTTTTTACAGTGAAAATTAGTAATTATTCTCCATTCTTCCAAAATATCTCCTTTTAAAAATGCTAACCACTTATAAAAAGATAATGATAAATATTTCTATGAATAATATTTCAGGACAGTGATATATTTATTTTCAAATATAGATGATGAGCATTCTTAATTATTATTTTTACAAAATAACTGTGTTATAACGTGTTATTAGCCATAACTGGGTATTGGATTACTTAAAATGGTAGTAATGACACGAATTCATTTTACTTGTGTTCTTGTTTCTGATGGGAAGGCAAACACACCTCCTGCTGTTCCCCCACTCAGGGGTGTCAGTGGCTTCACAGCAGGATTCCTGCTCTGGGCCCTTTGGAGCCTCTTGCTGCCCACTGACAGCAGCCTAGGGCAAGCAGTTAGAGTGCAGTGGGAAATGTGAGGTTTGGGCAGAGAAAGTTTTTGCTCAGGATCCCCAGAGCTTGTTCTTGGACCGAGCAAGTGCACAGTTCAGGTGAACACATGTCCACCACTGAAGTGAAGCATATGCCAGGTCTTAGACGTATGAACATGCCAGCTGCTTGACCTTTCTTTCCCCTGTCTGACAGCAGAAGAGAGCACAAAGTGTTTTTTTCATTTCATAGCAGGATGGCAGGTCAGAGCAAGTGAGGGAAGGCTAAGGCAGAAGCAATATCATACAGAAGGGATGGCCCAGCAGCAACATAACTGTCCATTACCAGGAGGTTGCTTGTTCATTTTTGCAGAAACTGATTCTTTCTCACAGGCCCTGAGAAGCTGTGCACTGCTGCCCTTCCATACTCAAGCTCCACTGGAAATACAGCCTAAGACACAGGTGAGTTCAGGACTAATCTGTCAACAGATTAGTCTCTGCCTCCACTTAAGCTCTTTCACCACCAGCTCTAAATTCCTGTCCTCAGTGTAGGGATGAGCCTAACTCCATCTCCTTTTTTCTCTGCAGGTCCATGTAGAAGTGAGGCAGTTGACCACACTGTAATTCCCTTTGATCGGAGAAGGGAAAAAAATCCCAACACCAGCATATCCTACCATTGCGCTCCACCATTCTTCTGAGCCTAAAGGAGAGGTGACCAAACACTGCTGCTGCACTCCAGCATGAAGATCATCTTAGTGCTAGCCCTCATTCTAAAGAATGAGAAGTGAAGTCTCTATGCCTCCATCCTTCTCTCAGGCCTAAGGCTGACGGCAGGTGCATCTTACCCTTTGCCTGGCATCACTGCTTCTCTGTGGCAAGTAGAAGGAAACTGGTGCTTCTACCTCTGCCATTGACCCTCCTGCCATATCTTCTTGACAGTGATACTGATTATCTAGACACAGGAAGGATGAGAAAACAAAGTGAACTGTTGAAGCCATTTAGCAGGAAAAAAAAAAAAAAAGGACTTAAATATTCCATTGTCCTTTCTGAAGAATTAAGAATGATGAAATCCTGAAGGGCTTTGCTGTGGACTCTTATTTGCTGGCCTACTGCCTGAGGAAAAGTAATGAGAAGATCAAGGTAAGAGAAAGGTAAGAGAAAACAGTCTAAAATAGATTGGAAAGAGATAGGAGGACTTAAGTAAGGCTGCTAAAATTACCTTTTTTTCTCAAGATCCTTTCAAAGAAAAACTTTAGTCATTCAAGTCATCACAGGAATTTCAGTGTTCAGAAACAAAATTATTACAATCCATTGATTTCCTAGCTCAAGAAGTGACTATTGTAAAGTTTACTACCATTTCAAAAGGATGATTCATCTCAGCAGTTGCTTTCTGTGTCCCAGATGTCTATCCGCCCTCTCCGTGAACTGAGAGACAGTGGTATGCTAGTTAGTCCCACTTCCACATCAAAGCTAGTAAAATCAACCCACGGTTCTCTCCAAGTTCTGAATGTTTTATGAAACACCAGTGATCAACCTTGACTGACAACTTCTCCTGCAACCTGTGGCATCTATTTGTGAAGCCAGCAAGCTTTTTAGCTTCATACAACACAATCACAGCGTCAGAGTCAAACCTCAAGAAAACTGAATTAACCTGGGTGGGAAAAATACAAGCCAGTGAGTTCTTCTTGCCAGGGAATACTTCAGCTTTATTGCAGCCACGTTGTGATCTGCGTCACCATAGATGGATGTGAACCAGAAAAATGTATCCCCTATCACCTAAGGAATTCTGGACAGGTGGAAAGGCTGGTGGAGAATTTATTTTGGTGACAGCTGGAGGGGCCTGGAAAGCTGTCAGGTCTAATATATTCAGGCTGAGGATTAATTCCCACATGGAAGATGCAGGTATAAGCATGAAAAATTTGGAACCCACTCAATCAGGGGAGCAGCAGCGTCTGCTCTGGTTGGCAGGGCATGTGACATTTGCCACTGTACTCTCTGAAATACACTGGGTCAGGGCTTCAGGGTTCAGGATACTTCAGCAGAAAACTCTTGGAGACAAGCACAACCTGACAGTATCAAGTTTCTGTGCTCTGGAAAACCCTTCTCTTTTACAAGTGAGCAACACAGATTTACTCCCAAGCAACAAAGACTACAAATGAAATTACTTTAAGTGCAGGTAAATCACCTTACTTCAAGTTATAAGCAGCTTAGGCCAGGTTCTGTTCTTTGTTATACCACCCTAAATCTGGAATAAACCCATGGGTCTCATCAGAGCTATCTCTTATTCATATCAGTGTAAGTCAAGCAAAAAAGTCTATCTAGCTTTTTTGCCATGCTAATGTAAACATAGATTTAAGCATCTGATTTGTATGTAAAGTGATTAAATTTCTTCTATCGTTATATATTCATATAAGTCAGGAAAACACATCTACAGATTTGTTTTCTTTTCCTCTTTTACAGAAAGTTTCTAGTAAGGACAGGTTGTTAGCAAGAGGCAGAAGCTGAACTCAACCTATCGTTATCAATGACAAAAATACTTCATGAAAAATTCCAGAAATAGTGAGAATTTCAGTCTTGTTTGGAACTTTTATAGAAGCTGTCCTTTCAGGCATCATCAAGAAATGAATTTAGCCCAGTAGTTAGGGCTTTAGCAATTCCTCACACTTACTTAGGAAGACGACATTGGGTTTTTAACAATTAATCATAAGTTTTTCATAAATGCAATGTTTCCTAGATACATCGTGTCACAAATAAATATCTAATCATTTATTTAATGCATTCAGTCTGTTTTGAAAAGCCACAAAATGGAAAAATATCATCTTCTGCTAAAAAAAGCTGTTAGTCTGAGTTTCAAGCACTAGGCTTCTCACAACCCTTGAACCTGTAATAGATATGAACAAGTTTATATGGATAGTATCATCCTGAATACAATCACTGAGCTCTCAACTGGTTATATTTTCAAGAAGCTGAGCAAAGAGACAAAAATGGTTTTTCACCTGAACTTCTGTGCATTTGAGGTATCTGTACTTAAATCAAAACTTGCTATGTGCCAGGTTGACATGATTTTAGATCAATTTGAGGTTCTTCTTGAGTGACCAGATCAGTGCATGTATCATCTGGACTCAAGATGTGCCACGGAAGGTGTCAATTTGATATTAGGAAGACTTTATTGACTGAAAAAGTAGTGAGGCATTGGAACAGGCTGCCCAGGCAGTTGGTGGAGTCACCATCCCCGGAGGTGTTCAAAAAGCGTGTAGATGTGGCACTTGGGGACATAGTTTAATGGTCATGGTTGTGTTGGGTAATGGTTAGACTTGATGATCGTAGAGGTCTTTTCCAACCTTAATGATTCTGTGATTCCCTGATCTGAAGGGATTATATAAGGTACTCCTCCAGTTCTGTCGAAGGACCAGAGAGCAGAAGTTAACCCAACATGCCTCCAGCACATTAATACTGAAGACATGAAATGTTCTGAGGAGGGAAAAGTTTCACTAGTATCCAGTTCCTTGCTTCATACCAATCTTGACAGACTCTTCAATTCCCTAGGGCAAGCCTGACCAACTTGAAATTATGCCATCCTAACAGATCAGTACAACTATGAGGACATGAGACAATGTACAATATGTGTATGAAATGTGGCAATCCCCACATAAGCTATGAAAGGATTCTCTGCCTAGAGCTTCCATAACTCTTACAGACAGGATAAGTGCTCAGAAATTGCAGTAAATTAAAAAAAAAAAAAAAAAAAAAAGACAGTGAAGCAACGAAAATTAACTTCCACAGTTGCTGGAGGCTTGATTCTGACCTTTATACGTGTGTATGTTTGTGAGTGTGTATCTTTGCAGAAAGACATCAGGGAAGAAACTAAAATATGCTTTCTTAGCCCTTCCAGATCTGACAGCAATTTCATTATTTTTGTGCGAAAAGCTGTTCCCTACCCTTTTCAAGCTCGTCAGTAAAGAACAGATGCCTTTATTATAAGTGGGGTTTTCAATGACTAAGAAATAAATCACTTTTCTTCTGTAAAATGAAACTTCTGAGTGTGTCCATATGAAGTGAGTTAGTCTTTCTAAAGAAATTCATTAGTGTATGACCAATGGAAGAAAAGGAGAGATGCACCTTTACAAGGGAGTGATTTTGCTCTACAAGTAGCTCCAGAAAGCCAGATTCTGGTACACTCTTGTTGGGGCTCTTCATCACAGTCAAATTACTAAAAGAGCACCAGGCATGCCACAACCTGCTACTCCTAGACTGCTGCAGGTAAAACTGTGAACACCAGGCTCGACAGAATTCTCCTGGCTGCTGTGAAAGATGCTACTGCTGAAATTCCCCTCCATTTTTCTTTTCTCTACCAGTACTTTCAACATCATCCTTAAAAGGTATTTTTGTTTCATCTTTATTTGGCATTGGTCATCTTTGTGTTTTTGTTTTTGTTTTTGTTTTTTTTTTCAATAAAAGTGGACGTAGGTGAAATTGAAGACTTCAAGAATTCCAAATCATATAATGAAAAGCAATTTACCATTCTGCCTGGAGAGAGAGGTTTTCAATCAGTGTGTACTTCCTGAAATGACTTATGGATTAGAAGCACAGATGCTCTCATAAAAAAAAAAGGGAAAAAAATGCAACTGAGTGAAGATGAATATAATAAGGTGTAGGCTGAGAACAGCACATACAGACAAGAAAACGAATGAGTGGTTCTGCCAGGGAGATTCAACAGAAAATAAGAGAGAATAGTCCTGGGCCAGAAACTTTACAAGACAACGTGATAAGTTATATCAGATGAGGTACATGACAGAGCAAGATGTAGGTGCAAAAATAATGGAGAGGTGAGGTAGAGTACAGGGGTAGTCAGTAATAGGTAGATAGGTCTGCAAAGGACTAGCATGCTGCATCATTGACAATGTACACTTGATTCCATTGGTGGCTGTTGCAACTCAAACCCAAAATGTCCATCTTGACATCTTGAAATTATTAAAAATGGGTGATACTCGAGGAAAACAATTAATTTTTATAAAATATCTCATTTAAAGTAGGTAAATAATCAAATGAAAAATATTATAGAAATTTATTACAGAAATCACAAAACTTGCTATAAAAATACATTGTTAGTTTGGAAAGAGATGTATGAGGCAGTTTACGCTGAGGGATCTACAGTCTGTAACCCAAAATCTTTGGACACTGAGGAAGTCTGTTCATTCAGCATCTGATTACTATAAATATGTACACTGCCTGCATCCTGAGTATACACAGAAATTTCTTCCTATTTTTTATGTTATATTAGAGACCTTTGCTCAGCTAATGTAAAAAGGATGCTCATGCTGACAGTAAGAACTGCATCCTGTGGGCCTGCTGTTATACTGAGTTTAAACCACATGCAGTTGTGTTAGGCATAAAGACTTAAGAACATTTAAATGGGCAAGAGAATACTTTGGTTCATAAAATCACTGCAGTCTTATCCGCTCATTCCTGGTAAGTGAGAGTACACTCTTAAGAAGTTCAATTAGTGCCAAGTAGTCATATCCTTTTCAATACCCAGCCTTTGTCTCAGGTGATGCTTGGGCAGAAGTCACCTGCAATAATAGTGGCCTGCCCCCACCAGTTAAATACAGCCGCTCACATTCTGCTGGGTTCTGCCAGAAATTACATGCTGCTGTGCAAGTAAAATGGCTAGAAACAAAATACAGAGCAAATACAGCTCAAAGTGAGATTTTTTAAAATACATGTGAAGACAATTCCTGCAGCCTCTCATAACCAAAGCAGTCTTATTTGCTGAAGGCTGTTCTTGCCCTTCCTCCCAAACACATGGCCATGAGGCCATAGAAATACTGGTCCAGCTGAAAACTTTTCAGAAGAAAGTCTGGAGTAGTCACAGAAAGAAATTCACAACAGGAAGATAAAGAAAATCAATGCCAACCCTAAAGAATATTTCTATTGCTTTCTGAACCTCTGACCTGTGAATAATCAGTGTGGAGTGTGCACATTAATCACGGGTACTGTGGGAATGATTATTACCAGACAGTTACTGTTACATAGCATCCCTCTTTAACTGGAGGGGACCACAAATAAGCACTTCAATCTTAGACAATGCAGTAAAATACAATACAATATAATAATTAGTATCTTTCAGCAAAATAGCTTCCTAAGCTCCCTTTGAACTACTACTCATGATACATAAATTCTTGTTGTATTAGCTTATTTTGGATGACTCTGATGACCCTCTAATACCAGGGGCTTTAGAAGGTTTAGGCTATTGATCACCAATCTGAAAGACATTATTCAGACCCTTTGTCTCCAGGTGCAGGTCTGTAGAAAAACACAATTTTACTAGGCTTAAAGTGAGACAATATTGCTTAACAAATCTGCTGGGACTGGTGTGTTTAACAGTACTCACTTTAGAATGATGTGCTGATCTACACACAATTTTGCGTGAGTTATCCACATATTACTCCATGGAGACTTCAGCAGCTCTGTTGGAGGCTGTACCTTTTCACAGGGTTTGTATGTACTTTTATCTGAGAAAGTAACAGACATAAAAAGCAGTATATTCTTCCG
>NW_008582007.1:115490-133241 GCF_000691845.1 Merops nubicus
TCTGTTTCAGGCTTACTTTTCTCAAGCTCCCACAGAGTTAATAAACCATATGCAAAACAATGTTATTTAGGATTATTAGCTCTATTGCCATATTCTTCTACCCAAATCTTGAAGGCCAGGGGCAGTGTTATCAGTTCATCTAACTGCATAAAACTGGACACAGCTTTTCAGCCAGCAGTTCCTGCAATCATTTGATGACTTCTGGCTGAGAGAAAGAAATATGAGTTATCTGGGCCCACTGTAAAAATTTCAAGTGATAAAATCTTGGAACATCCGAATGTAAAATTTAATTTTCTGTCTTTATGGTATGGGTATTTAAAAAAAAAAAAAAATGCAGTCTATCATATTTGTTTTGCAGTTTTCAAACTTCTGATCAGCATTTCAGCACCTTTTACCCCTTTCAAAACAAGTCCTCAAACAACCTGTGGCCTCAGTATTCTGCAGCTGAAGATAACCTGCAGAAGATCAGAGACAGAAAGGAGCTGCAGCTATTGTCTACCAAAAAAAAAAAAGAGGAGTAATAAGCTCAGGGGTGGAGAGACTGAAGAGACAACTAGGGAAGAAGAAATGGGCTTGAGGGATGCGATATCAAGGACCTAGAGCAACTGTCTAGGAGTACTTTCCCTGGGTATCATCCTTCTGAAAAGCTACTGGAGGCACTGAGGTGAAAAGCACGATCTTCCCACAAAAAGAGCAATTCATATAGCAGGTTACATTAGGAGGAGCATGGCTAACAAGGGAAGCTATATCCCATCTACTCAGCAGTGGTGAAATGCATCTGCACTATTTTCTAGTGAGTAGTTTGGGTTTCTCCCAGTTCAAGAGGAATGTGGAGAAAGTGGAGAGGGTCCTGCAGAGGGTCTCCAAGGCAGTCAGGGGTCTAAGGCACACAATACACCTCTATGGGGGAAGCTGACCTCCAGAGTTCCTTTCCCACCAATCTTCCTAACAACATCACACAAGTATAATCCATGCTGCTTCTGAATCATGAGAGGGTGAGAAAATTGTGGAGGTGTAGGGACAGAGGAGGTTGTTCCTTTTTTTTTTTTTTTTGACAAATAAGCTAGGGTTTATTAAAGAGTGTGATAAATGTGGAACAGACTCAAAAGATGCTTTGAAAGGCATTTGGTATTAAAGCTTTAGAGTCTAGGTGTTTCTAAAAAGGGTCAAAAGGAATTCCATAAAATCAAAAGTCACATTCTATGAATAATAATAAAGCAAAGATGTCAGCAAAAAGCTGAAATCATTCTGGGAAGAATTAAAGGACACTTCAAGAAAGCTAAAGACAGAGAGAATCTCATTACAGAGTTACAAAAGATAATATAGAAGTATTCTCTAAATATGAAATTGGAGCAAGAGTTAGAGTTTGAAATGCAAAGAACTGGTAGTAGAAAGTGATTTCTTCACAATATTTTTGTTTGTATTTCTTCATAATGGAACCCTTGACCAAAATTCAAATAGGTAATGAAAATGCTCTCTTTATTCCTTGAATAAAGGAATTGAAGTTAATTAAAGGCTTGAAGTTTCTGCTGTCTTAACCAAAATGTTAAATCAAATCTTTCTGGATGAAAGTAGAAGTAAGTGACTCTAGCCATTTACATTATTGACAGGTTTTCAAAAGACTAGTTTAAAATTCAAGGTTGCAATTATGTTATGTTTTTAGGCACCTAACTACCTCTGATCTAAACAAAGTGGAAAAGGGTGATGACATACCACACCTGAACGAAATTCTATCATTTGCTTTAAAGGCCACTGAGTTTTTAAATATTTTTTAAGAATTATGAAAGACAACAGTAATTCCTAAAGGGAGATAGGTCATATCATAGAATGATTTTCTGAAGTATGGTAATAAACTTCTGAATACATGTATAAAACACAAGCCCCTGATAAGCCCTAGACACCTGATACCTCAGTTAATGCAGTTCCACATGCATATAGAAAATACATTTTACAATATTTAAGGAGGTAAGAGGATACATAGATACATATTTCCCATTTCTTCCTGAAGTCATTAATATTCAGAAAACACATAGCTTTTTTTCCCAAAGCAGAGAATTTTCAGAGAACAGAAGGCTTGGGTTCTTGGGAAGACCTAACAGAATTTAGAAAATATTTTACATTTTTTACCTTCTGCTGAATAGGAGTGTGAGGGATTACCAAGGAACAGAAGTATTTCTGTATAAAAGGAAATCCGAATTGTAATTAAAAATTTGTAGTAGCACATCTTCAACAGATTATACTAGGACTGCTGCCATTTACTTATGGCTGCTGTAAAAATGATTCAAAGTACAGGAAGTTCAAAGGACATGAAATAAGATTCACAGTAATCCATCTGTCAACACAATGTTGGTTAGTTTTCTTTGGGCAAAGAGGATATGTTACCTATCAACCCTTTACAAGACAGTAATGGCTGTAAAGGGTTTCACTGTCAGCCTCACCTCTCATATAATCCTCATGACATAAAAGAAATATAGTTTTCTTTGTAATGCAAGTACTTGATTTTTCCTCAATATCTTTTTATTATGTCAGTGCTCAAAAGCTTTTCAGAAGACTTTGTAGTGTTGGCTTGATGGTTGGACTTGATGATCTTGGAGGTCTCTTCCAACCTAAAGGATTCTATGATTGTAAGACTCCCAAAATTTCTAGTCCATTTCTATTCTTTTTTAATCAAGTCTGACATATACTAAAATTGCCAATGAGCAATTCAACTACATTTTTTTAATTGAAGCAAAATTGTAACCCATACTCCTATGTGGAGCAGAATTGAAACATCCAGTTAGTATGACTGCATTTGATTCTTGTTTCCATCTCCCACATTAAAAAGTGAAGTCACTAGGTAGTGACCTCACAAAAAAAAGAGAAAAAAAAAAAGAAGAAAAAAGAAAAAGAAAGGTCATCAAATTTGACTTCTAACTACATTACTGAATTTTATGCTAACCACTTTTCCAATGGCTTATTGAGTTATTCTGTCAAAATGAGAAGATCAAGCTGATCTCTTTAAAAACTAGTAGAGTACTTTCACAGTAGAGATTTATTGTTTATTTACCTTTAGTTGGGAACACAGAGGTGCACATCCTGATTAGTAGACCCTGAAATGGCAAAGTAGTAAGAGAAATATCACCTTCAGCTGCAAGCTCTTCCATGTCAGATACTGTGAATGACCTTTGAAAATGTTATCTTGCCATCTAATCTTGAGACTATTGAAATAACTTCAATTTGTTGGGTGCTGAATGAGAATACAGCTCTTTTATGTATCCCAGACTTTTTCAGGATATAAAGAAAGATTTGCAGAGATAATGTAATGGAATAAACACTATGCTAAACTGTTCTTTAAATCCACACAGCAGAAGAGACTGGTACCTGAATCCACTTTTTAAAACAGCAATTAAATGAGCTCAGGCAGTACATGTTTTCAGATAGTATGACAAGAAATTTCGTTGCTGTTGGTTCAGATAAATATCAACAGATATCTCCTGTCAAAATGCAGTTGAGTTTGCAGCTATTTTCTGTACTATTATGTCACAACAATATTGTTTAAACACAAAAAGGTTTAGGCCCAACGTGTGTTTTCACATCAAATTAAAATAAGTTTTGGGAAATGGGTGAATAACTCATCCACTTTACTACAGCCAAAGTAAATTACAAACTATTAGCCTGGCAATCACTTTTCCAGAAAATTTTATATAAATTAGCACATTTTAAGCTGTTTCTTGTTGAAGAAGCTGTAGCACTCCCTGCCATTGAACGATAGGGGAAGTTCAGAAAAACAGCCATGAGTACCTGTTAATGTTGGACAAGTATGACTGGCACTTCAGTCACACTTAAATGACTGTCTGGAGGAGTTAAAGGTCTGAGGCATTCACTGCTCAGACAGTCATGAAGTATAAGAATCCACCTGACCTGGAAGTTATTACTGCTTACATTAATTACTGCAATAATGAATACTCTGTGCGATACTCCATCACATCTCCCTGAAGTCATTTCTGCACCAAAATCTCCCTCAGATCTCAGATCTGTGGTGACATCTGGCAGTCAGGAGCAGCACATAAAAATGTGTTTATTTTATCAAAGACAAAACACCAAATGTTTGAACTGACCAGAACCACCAACTAGTTGGCAGTCTCAGCCTTTAATTTTTCCTGACCCTAAACAACCTTTCCCACACAGTCACTTATTATTAGCTATAGATCTCCCATACTTATATTGTTCAGGAATTATTGTGTGAGCCTAAGCCTTTGTACTTGCCAGCTTAAGCAGTTTTTTAACCAGATATAGATCTGCTAGGAGCTACGTTAGATAGATCAAGGGGAAATGGCTAGTTGCTTACTTGAAATGAAGTACATCAGGAATAACTTGAATTAGTATTGTTTATCTGATAGTAGAAGCTGGGAATATCCACTGTACTTGCCACTTGTCTGTCATAACTGCACCTCATAAGAGGTCTCTGCATGGAAAATATCTGAGTTGTCATAGGTAACACAAGCAAAGGATGGCAACAAAACAATGACAGCCTTTAAATGTCTCTAAAAATTTTGACCAAATTTTGACATGTTCAGTATTAAACGTAAGGTGAGAGAGACCTGAAACCGATGTAATGTCCAGGGACTTACTGAATAGCTCACACTGCTATTGCAGTCACAGTGGAGATACATCATTCTAAAAATATTTTAAGAAATAATGCAGTCATGGCCAGGAGACCTTCTTACAGCTAGATATTTTTTTCTAAGTATTTAAACCTATTTAATAGTGAAATAAACATATTTAATAGGTTTGCATTGTATTTTGAATTGTTTACAGTATTACTCGTCAGAAAAACTGAAAGTCTGTGACCTCCTCATGTCTTTAGTCACTTGTGGGGGGACCAGTTATTTGCTTATGACCACTGGCTGAAGTCAGAGAGTCTACTCCAGTGAGCAGCTGCTCCCCACTATACAGAAGGGTTGACAGCCTGTCACTAGCTTGCAGATATCTGAGCCCTTTGCAACCCACTTCTGTTTTACAATTCAGTCCATTGCAGTACTACTACATAAACCAAAACTAAGATCTGCTTTCCTTCAGATTAGTTAAAACCATTTGCCTCTTTGGGTTATGGCACACCAGAACTCAAAGAAGAGTGTAAAGATAACCATTATCAATACATTAATTTTGATAGTTTCCATTTATCTATTTCCAAGATTGTAAATGTCAATGCAAACAAGGTCTATTTATTGGATATAATAGATCAAGTGGACAGTTTCTGCAAGAAAATATATGGGAGAATGTAAAAGCCTCTCTAAAGGATCATTAATAAAAGGATGAATATTCTTTCAATATATCCATGTATTTATAGCAGCCTTATGCACTGCTTGCTGTATGTAACTTAATGCAAAATCTGTATTCCAAGGTCTATCTCTTCTTGACATGTTGTATTATAAATTACTATAAACATCGCCAGAGCTGCTAACAGTGTGAGCTACTTTCTTGAGGTATTTACTGTAGACATTTAAAAAGTGCTACATGACTTAAGGGTTTCAATTTTTTTATAGCTATGGTGGCTTGAGTGTGAGAAAGTGTTCTGTGAGTCTATTTTTGGAATGTTTAGTAATTCAATAACAGTAGTTTGCACTGACTGGCTGTACAGTCCCAGCAAATTACAGAGGTTTTAAACAACACAAAGGGGAATGGTATTTGATATAAAATCCTGAAAGGCATTCTCTCTCTGCATTTGTAGTAATAGCATCTAATATTTTTTTTCAGGTAAGAGGACCTAAATGGATCATTAATTATATCTTTTCTCCAGTTTTATGCAAAGAAAAAAGCAATGTCCTATAGTTAGTCCACTTTTTCATGCTTTGCCCAAAAACAAACACTAACTTTAATCAGGAACAGCTTCACCTATTCAAAAATCTCCAGACCTGTCATTCTTAGACAAGGTGGAAGGATGAATTTAAGCAAGACCTTTATCTTAATCTTTCTGTTTAAATTATGAATGCAAATGACAAAATACATTCACATTTTAAATCAAGGAGAAAACAGGATTCACTTAAATATATGCTTCTGGATCCAAATGTTTGACTACTCCTTAAATTATTTGTTTGTTGACATAGAAAAAAAACATCTGTCACAATAAAGTGAAGCTTCAGTTCACAGTGCTTTTTTTATAAAGTAGAAAATTATTTACCTCTAGTAGGTAAATCCAAGTGTAAAAATAGCTACTTTCAGGCACAAAAAGAAGTAATTAGATAAAGTAGGGTAAAAATGAAATGACAGAGCAAGGTATCTAACTTTAGAGACTTGAAAGAATGTCATGTCTCGTAGTATCAGAAGTCATACAGAATGCCCAGAAGATGGGAATAAAGACTCAGGGTCAAAGATTATCCTTATCAAATTACATAGGAGCAGTAGGAGAACCTGAGCCTGGCTAGGAACCAAAGAGTGAGGTGGAGCAGGGATTACATGTGTTTATCTGAGTTTTCTTAAGGCTTTGTGCTAGATGCCTGGGTGAGAAGCATTACATTGAAGGGAAAAAGAAAGGCATGGCTATAAAGTAATTAATAGAATCACAGAATCATTAAGATTGGAAAAGACCTCTAAGATCATCAAGTTCAACCATCACCCAACACTACCATGACCATTAAACCATGTCCTGAAGCGCCACATCTACACAGTTTTTGAATACCTTCATGGATGGTGACTCCCCACCTCCCTAGGCAACCTGTTCCAATGCCTCACCACTCTTTCAGGAAAGAAATTCTTCCTAATATTCAATCAAAACCTCCTCTGGTGCAAGTTAAGCCCATTTCCTCTCATTCTATCACTAGTAACCTGGGAGAAGAGACCACAACCTATGTCACTACAACCTCCTTTCAGGTAGTTGTAGAGAGTAATAAGGTCTCCCCTCAGCCTCCTCAGGGACTGAACAAGCCCAGTTCCCTCAGCAGCTCTTCATAAGACGTTCCTCAGATCCTTCACCAGCTTTATTGCCTTTCTCTGGACCTGCTCCAGCACCTCAATGTCTTTCTGAACACTGTGGTGCCCCACACTGGACACAGTACTCAATCTGTGGATTCACCAGTGCCGAGTACAGGGCCACAATTCTGTGGACTCACCAGTGCCGAGTACAGGGCCACAATCACTTCCCTGCTCCTGCTGGGCACACTGTTTTTAATACAGGCCAGGATGCCATTGACCTTCTTGGTCAACTGGGCACACTGCTGGCTCATGTGCAGTCAACTGTCCACCAACACCCCCAGATCTTTTTCTGCCAGGCAGCTTTCTAGCCACTCTTCCCCAAACATGTAGTATTGCCTGGGGTTGTTGTGACCCAAGTTGAGGACCTGGCACTTGGCCTTGTTGAATCGGGTACTTGGCTGTAACCTTGTCCAGATCCCTCTGAAGAACCTCCCTACCTTTGACCGGATAACGCTGCCATTTAGTTTGGTGTCACCTGCAAATTTACTGAGGGTGCACTCAATCTCCTCATTCAGATTACTGATAATTTTAGTAAAAAAGACTGGCCCCAAAACTGAGCCCTGGGTAACACCATTTGTGACTGGCCACCAGCTGGGTCTAACTTCATTCACCACAACTGTTGAACTGGGCTCGACCACCCAGCCAGTTTTTAACCCAGCAGAGAGCCCACCTGTCTATGCCATAAGTGGCCAGCTTCTCCAGCAGAATGCTCTGGGAGACGGTGTGAAAGGCCTTACTGAAGTCCAGGTAGACAACATCCACAGACTTTGACTCATCCACTAAGTGGGTCACCTGGTCATAGAAGGAGATCGGGTTGGTCAAGCAGGACCTGCCTTTTATGAACCCATGCTGGATGGGCCTGATCCCCTGGCTGTCCTGTATGTGCCATGTGAGCACACTCAAGACAAACTGTTCCATAATCTTCCCTCGTACCAAGCTCAGGCTGACAGGCCTGTAGTTCCCCAGATCCTCCTTCTGTCCTTTCTTGTAGATGGGCATCACATTGGCAAGCCTCCAGTCATCTGGGAGCTCCACCGTTAATCAGGAATGCTGATAAATGATGGAGAGTGACTTGGCAAGCTTCTCCACCAGCTCCTTCAGCACTTTTGGGTGGATCCCATCTGGCCCTGTAGACTTTTGAGTGTCCAGGTGGCATAGGAGGATTGTGGGAAGTTTATTTTTCTCTCCACCTCTGTCTTCCAGCTCAGGAGGCTGAATACCCTGAGAGTAACTGGTCTGGCTATTGAAGACTGAGGCAAAGAAAGCATTAAGTACCTTAGCTTTTTCCTCATCCTTGGTGGCAATGTTCCACCTCCTGACACCCTCCATCTAATAAGGCGAGGAGATTCTCCTTGACTCTCTTTTTGTTAATATATTTAGTTAAGTAAATTTAGTTAATATATTTGTAAAAAACTTTTTTATTATCTCTTACAACAGTGGCCAGATTGAGTTCTAGCTGGACTTTTGCCCCTCTCATGTTCTCTCTGCATGACCTAAATAGATCCCTGTACTCTTCTTGAGTTGCTTGACCCTTTTTCCAAAGGTGGTAAACTATCCTTTTTTTCCTGAGTCCCAACAAAATCTACCTGTTCAGCCAGACCAGTCGTCTTCCTCACCAGTTCACCTTACGACACATGGGGACAGCCTGCTCCTGTGCCTCTAGGACTTCCTTCCTGAAGAACGTCCAGCCTTCCTGGACCCCTTTGTCCTTCAGGATTCTCTCCCAAGGGACTTTCTCAACCAGTGTCCTGAACAGGCCAAATCATGAAATATAGACAGCAGCAAAAAATCCTAGATTTTCCTAGGTAAGGCTAAAGAACAAGCAAGAAGTGTGTTTCAGAGCTTTGTCACAGAGTTCTAACTCAAAATCAGCCATACAACACAGAGACAAATCCAAGAAGTCCTTTTGTTTTTTTTTTTTTCTGAAGAAAGGTATGTGAAATGTGACACATGCTGGAGACCTACTTGGCTTATAACAGGAAGAACAACATCTGCTATAACCTTTCAGTACACTATTCAGCTAGAAAAACTTTCCAGGTGAGTTGCCCTGCATATTCATGCTTGTCTTATTCTGTAGTTATACAAGTACAGCAGACCTTTAAGAATTGCATATTAACATGTATATTATTTTAAGGTATTTTAGATCTTATTCAAATTCAGAGAACTTTAGACTTTATCACCATAAATATTTCACATTACTTCTAAATGAAAGCTATTTTTAAATAATGGAAGCCAAGTATAAGGTTTATTCTGTAACTTTGGCATCCATATTTAATTACAAAACATAGCAGTTAGGCAAAGAGAATTGCACTGTGTTAGAAGGATTTCACAGACAAATGTTATTTCACAGTTATGGAAAGTAGTCTCTTTTTCTTCATTATTTGTAATATATTTCCATGATACGCTTTTGTTTAGGAAAGAGTATTATGTATGTCTGTGTAGGGCGGTACTGACTGCTGGACTCTGGGTCAGGCAAAGTGCTCTGAGGAGACAGGGAGATTGAGTCTCACTTGTGAACATCTGAGCAAGAACTAGGACATCTTTAACTCAGGAAAAGTGTGAAATCTCAGCAAACAAGTGGCTTGCAAAAGGAGTCAAAACTGTCAGACTGGTGAGAAAGGCAAAGCAGAGACATACAAACAAAGCTCAGAGAGAACTGTCATTCAGAATGTTGAAAGGCTTCTGGCCTCTGAGAATGCCCCCCAAAAAAGACCTGTCGCTGTCTCCTTATGGGCTGGGGTCTTCTTACTGAGCCTTTTAATTTCTGTTCCTTCTCACTTCACATTTTCTCTAGTGTATGCACTCTGATAAAACTTAGTTTTGGAGATTCAAATTCTACTAGTGTTGAAGGAGGAAACACATTAAGAAATAAATCTCTCCCAGTACAGTAGCAAGCCCAGGAACATTCATTCATGTGAATGTTTAGAATTTGAAATAAAATCCTTTTTATCTCATTCATACATTCCTAAATTTATCATGTGAGATGAATCCACATGCTTCCAGTGTTTCACAATGGTTCAGTCAACAGACATTTTATATGGGCAAAACCAGAACCAAGCCTATTCCATGCTATTTGACATTAAACAAAATAATGATTTTTTTTTTTCATAAAGCATATTTGAGAGAGGACTAAATCACTATGGATAGGTCTTATTCTTTCGCATAGCCTCCACTCTTCCACCAGACTTCTCTGGTTCGCTTCCTTCCCCTTCATGGAATGTTACCTAATTCTTACCATAACTGCTCCTGCCATTCATTAAATATTGTGCCTCCCTGTTTTTTTCTACATTTCATGCCTTACATACCCCATGTCTCAGCTCTTAATATGGTTCTTGGTAAGGTCAGTGAGAGCAGAGCCCTCCTCTGGGCTCAGGAGTCCAGAGTCAGGAGGGTATGGCAGATGGTGCACTGATGTGTTAATTAACTGCCTGCTTTGCCTGTGATCTTCCTATTTCTCACCTCCTGCTGTTAAGAGCTGAGAAATAATGGAAGGGGTTAATAAGACAGAAACTTGTCCAGGTGGTCAAAACTTCATTGCAGCTCCTGAACACAAAGTGCCATCTTAACAGTCAACAGCAAAAGGGATGAAAGTGACCACCATCACTGCATTCCACATACACCACAAAACTCTGCAGACTGCTATAGGACACAGGTTTCCTTGCTAATTTTATAGAACAGAGGTAGGCTAATGCTTAATGGAGAAATATTGTCAAGCTGATATTGCAAAAAACACCCAATAATAGTAGTGCAACAGCTGGAAGGAGAAGGACAAAACCAGGGTCTTCTACCAAGTATTCAGCCTCACTATTTCCCACCTTTTCCTGGGGTATGGAAAAGAACTGTACCAGATTAATCGCTTACACACCCATTTTTTTCCTATCTACCAAAATTTCAACACTTTTACAGAGATAGCAGTTATCCACAGGTAGCCTCAGTTTCTCCCTTCCAAACAAAAATTCTCTCACCTCCAGCTAGCAGCTCTTTGCACCAGCCAAGTGGGAAATTTAGAGATAATTGTATCCCCACCTTACTGTGTCCTCACTAAATCCTTTCACTGTCACATCTAAGTCCAGTGATGGGTGTCCTCTCAACAGTTTATGCTCAATATAGGTGACACAAAGTTGTTATTCTTTCCTCTCAGACATTACTTGAATCTCATTTTTCTGCCACAAAGGAGAATGCCAATCCTTTTCCAATACTATGATGCCTACAGAAATTCACAGTATCCTCTGGTACCCTGAGAGTCCTGCTTATGCTTCTGTCATTTTATTGGTTTTTGTACTCTCCCTTGTGGTTATACCCATTTTATTTCTTTTTCCTGATTCTTATACTGAATACTAGCTGGACCAGGGATTATTTCTTTGTTCTGCATTTGAACAGTGCATGGAGTTGAAGTGGGTCCTCTGGTTAATGATTACAGCTCTCAGCAGCAATGGCAACATAAATAAATTAAGCAATGTTAATCATAATCTTAGTCACTTCAATCTAGAAGCTGGACAATATCCAAAGACCATAGAGTGCCCCTGCATTATTTCCGAATTTCTGGGGATATTTATAGGGATGAAGATTTGAAATGTTAACAACCTGTGTGCAAACCAACAAATAACCAGGCTGAAACAAGCCTTTCAAGCATAATAAAGCAAATCTCTGATGATTCATTAATGACAATACTTGGCAGGTCATCAATCATTGCGCATCCTTCCAGATAAACCTTTATATGCATCCTTCCTTCACACACAACCCCACGAGTTTGAATACACTTAAACTACATCCATATACTTTTTGTTTCATAAGCAGTTACACTGAAGATAGTTATATGCTTCGCTGTATGATCTTGTAAGTGAAAACTTGCCTGGGAGTCGGTAGGAAGCAGGTCAAGATTATACTAGATAGTCAAAGAAGCTGCTAGGTGCCTTGGTAATTTTGAAAATCTCTCTAATTCATCTATCTGTCTCCTAAATTCCTTGGAAAATATGACTAATAACTATCTTGGTTGCCTTTGGGCAGATTACTCGGTCTTTGTATTTGGATTAGATTTTTAAAGATATTAAGGTGCAGAAAGGCAGCGTAGAGTGGGTAAATCCACTGTTGAGAAACTGGGAGGGTTCAGTACAAGACTACTGAGATAGTCAAAGGCTGACAGCACATGGCCTACGAGGACGGGTGGAAGGAATTGGGTTGGTTTTATATGACAAAAAAGAGGGTAAGAGGTGAGTTCATTACCTGCCTATGACTTCATGAAATAATTACAGAAATTATAGAGCTAGGCCTTACTACAGAGTGGCAAGTGATATAGAAATTTGGCAACCACCACAAGCTATGTTTTAGGAAGTTCAAATTGAATACTAGAGGTGAAAAAAAAAATTAATACTGAGAGTCATGGAATTGTTTTGGTTGGAAGAGACCTTCAAGATCATCAAGTCCAACAATTAACTCAGCACTTCCATGTCACCACTTAACTATGGCCCTCAGTACCACATTTACACATCTTTTAAATACCTTCAGCGATGGTAACTCCACCACTTCCCTGGGCAGCCTGTTCCGGTGCTTGACAACCCTTTCTGCGAAGAAATTTTTCCAAATATCCAACCTAAACCTCCCCTGGTGCAATCTGAGGCCATTTCCCTCTTGTCCTATGGCTTGTTACTTCGGAGATCAGACCAACCCCTATCTCTCTACAACCTCCTTTCAGGTAGTTGTAGAAAGTGATAAGGTCTCCCCCAGTCCTCCTTTTCTCTATGCTAAATAATGCCATTTCCCTCAGTTGCTCCACATAAGACTTGTGCTCTAGACCTTTCCCCAGTTTCATTGCCCTTTTTTGGACATGCCCCAGCACCTCAATGTCCTACATGTAGTGAAGACCCCAAACCTGAACACAGTATTGAGTGTGTGGCCTCACTGGTACCAAGTACAGGGGGAATCGAGAATAGAGAAGGTCAGTGCAGTACCAACTCAGGTTGCCTGGAGAGGCTGTGGATCTCTGCGCTTGCAGATTCTCAGGACTTGATTAAACAAAGCCATAGCTGACCTGTTCTGGTTCAGGCAGGGAGGTGGACTCAAGGCCTTCAGAGGTCCCTTCCAGACAACATTTCTATGGTTCTGCAATTTGGTGATGTAAATTTTTGAAAGTATCAAGACATTGAACATTTTAGAAATACAAACGTCCCTTTGTATCTTAGCTGATCATCTGTAAAATAAATACCATACGTCCCTGCTTTCCAAGGGGACTATCTGGATGAATGAGTTAATTAATTATGCGAAGCTGCCATCTTCAGCTATGAATGCCAGAGTAAATAGAAAAAAACACCACCCAAAATAAAAGTGTGTGATAAAATCCTTCACTGGTCTAAACTGCTATAACTCTAGTGACTGAAACAATATTACACTAATTTACTCCAGCTGAGCTACCAGCCCATGTTGTTTATTCATCCAAATGAGCAATTGTTAAGTTGAATGCTGCTCAGTATGAATTATTAAAGTGAGGAATTTTTGCACTCTAAATACTGGCTCTCTAAAAAGCAATGTTTGCCTCAATTTAGTATCACCATTGGGGAAACTTGAGAGAGTTGTGAAGAGCTCCAGAAAGAACTATGTTTAAAGGACTGTACTTACTGAAGACTGGTTATGGTAATGCAGTGCTATGGACTAAATAAACATGCATAATTTTCAGGAAGAGAAACTTGCTAAAAGTGTAAAAAAAATTAATACCTGAAAATTCTAAGCTTTTATATTTCTTCAGAACTGTTTCTATTTTGAAACTCCCTTCTCTTATGCAAATCTGAAGGACAAATAAAGGACCCTTACCATACCTAATTGGCTTCTGTGTTTGCCTGAGAAAACATTGCACAGTCAAGCAAAGCACCATAAATTTAAACAGTTTTCAAACACACCTCCCAGGAGATGGAAGAAAAGTTCATGAAAAGGTCAAGATTACAGTCATCAAAGTAGTGGAATCAGTGCCTGAGGAGTGGACCATCATTTGTAGGGAATGGAAGGATGCCAGATAAAGATGCTGCTGTCCAGACTTTTCCAACCCTTCCTTGAGAAGAGGGCTAATTTCTTAAGAAGCTGTTAGAGAATTATATTGTCTCCTTGAAACAGGGCATCACTCAAGAAATTACTTCCAAAGAAAGAGGAAGTCTTTTCTGAGAAGCCAGGTCAACTTCACAGGTAGCGTGATAGAGAGATTGAATGTGATAAGCATTGCAAAAGGTCTTAGATTAAGTTAAGTAACTCTTCATTGCTATAGAAAGCCAGCTGAGCTTTGAAGAAAGAGCAGGTGATTAATTTAATAGGGTAAAAGATACTGCTAGAACTGGTCAGTAATTAATTAAATTGGAGACTAGTGCTCAGGTAAAAGACATAGCAAAATCCAATAGACTTAAGAGCATGTACCAGCAAATTAGCTGCTGGCAGTTTGAACAAACTTCCATACAGTCATGTATAAATCCCATTTACTAGATGATCATTGCACACTGGTATGGTCCAAGAAGCAGGAGGTGACAGTGCTTCTATTCCTAAGTACCTGTCATTTGGAATCCCCTGAGGGAAGATGCTAGAAAGAGAGCCTCTTCTTTAATAGTAATAAACTGTGTTCATAGCATAAGTAATACAGGATAACAGAGTCATTAGCAAAGAGAAAAGAACACACAAATGCCAGCCTCTGTGTCAGCTATAACTCTTCCTTGTAGGAGACTATCTAAGGCAAGACAGCCTCGCTCATTACAGACCACACAACTCTGTCATCTTAGTACCCTAGGCAGAAGAAGGGAAAAGCAGAAAGGAGCATAAGCAGAGCATGGCTGTGCTGCTTAACTAACAAGCCCACACTGACAACTTCCTTCAGAGCTGGTAGGAATGTCCCTACAAGAACAGCTACCACCAGCCTCACATTCACGTTGCCCTTCTAAGTCAGTACTGAGCCCAAACTGCAGCCACCCTTAGGACCCTACTGCCCAGTGAACATTCCTGCATCTAGGTGGGCTTGCAGCTTCCAGCCCTTGCATCTGGCCCTGCTGGATGCCAGCAAACTGGCTGCACCAGTTTGACTGCCTACCACATGCACCTACATACACTCAATATAACAAATAGCTCTTTGGTTGCTTTAATAATATATGACCTCTTCCTCTCTTTGAGTTTTTATAGTCTTCTCTACACCAGTCTAACGAAATATCATCTGTTGATTTCCAGTACAGTCAGCAGAAACAACTGATGTGCTTGGACTGTAATAGAAGCTGTTTACTAGCAGATACTGTGATGGTTATCCACATACTGAGAAAACAAGGCTATCTACTGCATGCATTGAGGCAAACGTCCAGGGAAAATTAGCATGCAATTATTTGGCTGAAGGCTATCTTAATGTATACACATCAGAGGTACTTCAGTATTTCCAAATTTTTTGAAAACCTGGTTTGGCAGCCTTGGTAACACTCTTTTAACATAATTTCTTATCTATCCTTATGAACTCCTTTCTGTGATATAATTTCAACTACTACATGAGCGAAGAGGAAAACTATCATGTATCAAAAAAACCCCACACATACAGTCTGAACTGGGCAGCTGATAGCAGTAGCAGGCTAGGGTCTTTCAGGATTTTGCCCATACTAGTAAACTGAAATTTTAGGACATAAAATAGCCTCTGCTATGTTCTCATTTGGCCCAACTAGCCTTCTCCCAGACCAGCCACTGGAAAGGGCCACCAGTGGCCAGAGAGAGGCAACAATCACATTGGGTGCAGCCACTTGTTCTGGAACATGAAAGCGTGAAGCAGTTTAGATCTGGCCAGACAGTACTAGCTGGCTTCACATCCAGAGCTTGGGTACTAGCTTGTTCAATAGTAAAAAGATAGCCTATCAGCTCTTCTTTCACAAGCTAGTTCCACCTCTGGTGATGTTTTTCTTCACCTTTGTCCTCTGTATTCCTTTTCCACTAGGTTTCCCGGCCCAGTCTCTCAGTTCAGTCACAATTTCTCTTCTTACCCATTCACCTCCAAGCTCACCACCTAGTTTTCTCTATGGTGTCAATGTCCCAGTTGATAGCAGCTGAATTGATCATCATCAAAGCTAGAGGTTCCACTGAATGTGTTAGTGCTTCAAGTGTTGGGTTGAGAACTCTTGGAGCACAGTCAGGAACACTGCCCACACCTGACAACTCAGTCTACATCATATACATAGCCCACAATATTTTCACATATCAGATACCAACATTATAATCACCTCCTGTGGCAACTGCAACAGCTGCTGTAGCTCCAGCAATATTCTAATCACAAATCAAAATGAATCTACTTCCTAACAAGTGATTTATTGAGTGGCCAGCAGAACAAACATTATTTGCTGCAGAAAATCAGGAATAAATAGACATTACAAACCTGACAGTTTTCAGTCCTTGACATCACTAGTTTTCAATCAAAAAGGGGAAAACTCACAGAATACGTTGTAAAGTTTTCATTTGGGTCTGCTGTAATGTTGAGAATATCCTCTTCTTTCGTGCTGAATCTGCTTTCATTACCAAATTAACAGTTACAAGAGCTTAACAGTGCACAGAGCTGTATTAATCTGCTGTGGAAGGCAGGACCACAGTTCACATATGAGAGTAAGCCCATGTTCACATGTGCTCCAGTGAATGGCAGTTCTGGCACTAATAAGTATTGTGATAGTTTGATGGATTTGCACACAAGGTGATAAAAATGTTATACATTATAATCTGAAAATAATACCAAAAAAAAAAATTTAATTGTCCCTATCTACCCTTGTTTTTTAATCCAGAGTTGAAAAGACAAATATGTTTTATAATGTTAAACACTTCTTGCCAGGTGTTTCAATAATTCTTATTTCATTTAGGAAAGTTTAGAAAGCTTAGAATATGGATGAACAAAAAATAAGAGTTATATTTCACGGCATAGCAAATGCAAAAATATTCAGTACAACCGTTTTAGAGCTGTTGGGATATTGCTGCTGTTTCTTTGGATGAGAGAATTCCTTTGAGTTCTGGTTTTGGGTTATCAGAGGCACCGGTAATAAGTATAACATTTCTCTGAGTACAAAAGGCAGCAGAGAAACATCTCTGTCTACTCCTAGAGGAGACTGGTATGACAAGAAGTAGTTGATGTGTCACAGTGGAGACAAAAAGGAATTACTATATAAAACAGTGTATCTATAAATGTAATTTTCAATAAAGACTAGATTGGTTACATGGAGTGCTGTCTTTATCTCAGAGGCATTCACAGGAATAAGTCAGATACCAGCATTATAAATGCTTCTTTTGGCACTTGTAGCTCTGGCAGTAATTTACATGAAGTTTTAGGCTTCAAAGTCACTTTTATTGTCAGATGGAGTACAGGCCAGGAAAGATATATTTCCCTTTTCTCTCTTCAGAAAGCACTGAGGTATCTTTTAATTTCCACTTGAACAACCACCAAAAACGGGCACAAGTCTGATTTTGGCTTTTTCCTCATGCCTTTTTTAAGTAGGTCATTTTCTCAGGTGGCTTTTGAAAACTGTTATCCATTTGAAGCATGTCCTGATAAAATAGTTGATACCAATTATGCACTGTCTGACCTCTCCTGAGCAATTCTGTTCATTTATTAATTTGTTCTAAAGTGGCTAATACATAGTGCCCTTAACACCTGAGAGTTGAAGCAGTGCTTTGTAAACTGATGGATGTTATATTCCACTCTATTCAAGATCCCCTTCATCTGATGCACTACCTGGGCCACCACCACATCTGCGTTTGAGAGGTCCCTCAACACTAAAAGAAGAGCAGTTCTAACAAGGAGATGACCCTGGACTTTGGGCGTGCAGA
>NW_008582008.1:0-979 GCF_000691845.1 Merops nubicus
CCCATCGGGTCCCATGGACTTATACACCTTCATGTTCATCAGGTCGTCTCGAACACGATCTTAACATACAATGGGCAGCTCTTCCTGCCATTGTCTTTTGTGACTCTGGGAGTGTGGTTGGAGCCCTTGCCAGTGAAGACTGAGGTAAAGAAGTCATTGTGAACCTCAGCCTTCTCCATGTTACTCGTAACCAGCTCATCTTTTTCCTTTCTAAGGGGGCCCACAGCTTCCCTAGTCTTCCTTTTACCATTAATGTACCTGTAGAAATTTTTGCTATTACACTTGATCTCCCTGGATAGATTTAATTCAAACTGAGCTTTAGCTTTTCTAACCAGGTCTCTTGCTGCTCAGGCAGCTTCCTTATATGCCCCCCATTCTAGGTGTCCTTTCTTCCACTCCTTGTAAAGCTTCTTTTTGTGTGTCAGTGTGATCAGCACCTCCCTGCTAATCCAGGCAGGCCTCCTAGCATTCTTTCCTGCCTTCTTCTTTCTTGGTATACATTGCTCCTGGATACAGAGAATGTGATCCTTGAATACTGACCAGCTGTCTTGAGCCCCTCTTCCCTCCAGGGCTTTGTCTCATGGTACTTTGGTCGGCAGATCCCTGAAGCGATCAAAGTCCAGTGTGATCAGCACCTCCCTGCTAATCCAGGCAGGCCTCCTAGCATTCTTTCCTGCCTTCTTCTTTCTTGGTATACATTGCTCCTGGATACAGAGAATGTGATCCTTGAATACTGACCAGCTGTCTTGAGCCCCTCTTCCCTCCAGGGCTTTGTCTCATGGTACTTTGGTCGGCAGATCCCTGAAGCGATCAAAGTCTGCACGCCTAAAGTCCCGGGTCATAAGCTTGCAACACATCCTCTTAGTTGCCCTGAGGATGTTAAATTCTAGTGCCTCATGGTCACTGCAGCCACGGTTATTTCTGAGCTTGACACTGGCCACCAGCCCTTCCTTGTTGGTGAGAACAAGGTCCAGCATAG
>NW_008582008.1:1076-17874 GCF_000691845.1 Merops nubicus
GAGGTCAGGGGGGTGGAAATCCCCCAGGAGGACTATGGCTTGTGAATGTGAAGCCACTTCTATCTGCCTGTGGAGACCCTCATCTGCTTGGTATTGCTGGTCAGGTGGCCTGTAGCAGACCCCTATTGTAGCATCACCTTCCCCTGTCTTCCCTTTAATCTTCACCCATATGGTCTCAGCCAGCACATCATCCTTCCCCACAAGGAGGTCCACTGATTCTAGCTGATCTGTTATGTAGAGGGCAACATCTCCTCCGCTCCTACCCTTCCTAAAGAGTTTATAGCCATCTATCCCTACATTCCAGTCATGGGAATCATCCCACAAAGTTTCAGTAATAGTCACTATGTCATGGCTTTCCAACAGCACCGTGGCCCTTAATTTGTCTTGTCTATTGCCCAACCTGTGTGCATTTGTGTAGAGGCACTTCAGCTGGGCTGGCCGTGTCACCCTCTTGTGCAAATCCCCCTTGATTCCCTTGGGGTGTCCTGGTGCATCATCCCTGGTTTGCCTCAGGGAAACAAGTCAAGAACCCTCACTAGCACTGCATGTCTCTGCTCCTGGTGAGTGAGCTGCCCTGCTGTTTGTCACAGGCTAGCATGAGAATGTTAACCCCTTCCCCCACCAAATCTAGTTTAAAGCCCTGTCAACAAGCCCTGCCAAGTCCTGCCCCTGAATCCTTTTCCCTGTCTGGGACAAGTGCATCCCATTATTTGCTCTCAGCACTGATGCCTTGTATACTGAGCGATGATTGTAAAAACCAAAACCCTGTTGACGACACCATTCCCAGAGCCATGAATTGACCCATTGTCTCTTCCTATATACTCTCTCATCCATCCCTGATGTCAGAGGGATGGAGGAGAACACAACTTGAGCTCCCAATCCCTTAACTAGTTGTCCCAAGGCCCTGAAGTCTCTTTTAATTGATTGTGAGTCTCTCACTATTGTGTCATCACTATCCACTTGGAAGACCAGAAGCGGGTAACAGTCTGAGGGACTCACAATGCTGGGGAGTTTATCTATGATGTCCCCCACCGGGGCACCCAGGAGACAGCAGCCCTCCCTGGGAAGTGGATTTGGTTTGCATATCGGCCCTCGGCTCCTCTCAGCAGGGAGTCACCTACAACAATGACCCTTCGATTTTTCTTTTCAGGGTCAGTTTTAAGGCTTGGCCTGAGGCAAGTGGGCCTTGGTGGCACTTCTGGTCTTTGTGAGCTCACAACCAGTTCCTCCTCTAGAGCCCCATACCTGTTCTGCAGGGGCACTATAGGTGGTGCACTCCTTAAAGGAACCCACTTTCTCCATTTGTGTCATTTGTTTCATCAGGCAAAGACCTGTTCCCGTTGCCCCTGCTCACCCGGGTTACTACAGGAAGGCTGGGGGGCTTGCTGATGGGAGGATGTGGAATCATCTGCTCCACTAAGAGTGCTGTCCTCTTCTCTTTTTGTAGACATCAGTTTGTGAAAGTGGTTTATTTCCCTTTCACTCTCCTTGATATTTCTCAGCCTACTTACCCCAACCCTAAGCTCCAATACTTCATCCTAGAGCTTGGCCAGGCTGAGCAGGTCCTCAGCCTGCTCACATCTCACACAGCCACGGTCAGAGCTGCCCCCTGTTGCCAGTGCAAGGCTGCGGCATCCCTCACAGCCTATGGCCTGGATACCAGAGGAGCTGGGGCCACAGTCTTCCTCCTCCGAGCAGCCACTCCTGAAGTGCGCTGCAGCACTCAGCTCACCCTGCCCAACAGGCTGCAAAGAGCTGTGCCACCCCGGGGCACACACCCCCACCTTTGCTCTGTCTGTGGCCCGAGCCGGGGTGGGTGGTGCCCATTCCCCGCGGGTGGGAGGTGCTGGTCCCGCGCTCTCGCTCAGCAGCCCGCCCACAGGCTGCTAGCCCCCGGCACGGGCAAATCTGCTTTTCCTGGCTTCAAAAAGCCCCCCAAAAGAGCTTTTCGACAGCCCTTTTGGCCTCAGATCCCTTCCCTGGTGCACTTGCCTGCCCTGAAGGTGGTCTCCGCAGCAAAATGTTCTTGACCAAAAAAAAAAAAAAAGCCTTATAATCTGACTGTCCTCAGTTAAACATTGGGAAAAAAAACACAGGATATAAGTTTGCTCATCCATTCTTCCTCTCCACCCCTCTCATTTTTGGTGATGCAAAGAAACAACAATATTGTTGTTTTGTGTTTTTCTCCAGTTTGCTTCCTAGCATTTTTATTTGATTTCTCTTAATTTTTTAACTGAGAGAGACAAATAGGGAAGACCCATCAAGGAAATCTTTACAATCCAATTATTGTTATTTGGTTCTCTCACCCTCTTCTCTTTTAATTATTAACAAAAAGAACAGGGTCAAACTATAACAACTTGTAACTGAGCAAGCAAAAAATACCTCCAACCTTCCCTAGCTATAAGACAGTGTCTTCTGATACAGCTGTACGTGGAGCAAAAGGGTTCTCCTAGGGCCCACGTTTGGCACTTGGCAATTCTACACTGAAAAAAATACAACTGAAGTGCTATGGGCACGTGCAGACTATCCTTGCTACCTCTGCCTAAGCAATATTACCCACAGCATTTATCTGGTTTGTAAGTCTGCAATGCAAGTAATCATACAGCAAGCTGGAAGTATGACCTCCATCAATCTGCAGTGCATACAAATGCTTAATTTTTCCATCAATTTCCAAATGAATGAGGCTCATTGTATTGAAAAATAGAAACAAGCCTGGCCTTTGACTTTGTTTGAGATTACTCTTCCACATTAACGTTCTCAACAGTGTTTCTTGCAGGCTTTGGAAGAATTAGATGAAAAGCCTTCAGATAATACACAGATAATACCCATTTGATCTTTACCCACACTTAAGGCCAACAAGGCAGAGAAGTATTTCAAGTAAATACACATTTAAACACCAGCACAATATGCCTCAAGGAGAGCTGAAGGCATTGGTGGTAAAATCTCATTGAGATGTATTGTCAAACAAGAAGAGGAACATACACAAAGATCAGAACCTCACTTCCAGTGTGCACAGCCTACGTAATATATTGGTTATCTTGTCTCTTCTGCTAACAAGTTTTTCATATTTAGTGTTCCTCAAGAGAACCATTTAATTAAACACAGAGATTGAGAGAAGCTGTTCACTACAATCTGAATTTCATTTTGTTTTGCATCTATTGTCAATGAACATAAATTGTAGAGCTATTAAAGATAGAACTCAGTCAAAGTTTCACACTGCTAAAGCAAAGCAAAATGGAGTTTAACTACACACATATTGACATTGCAATCAGCCAGGATATATGACTGAAGTGCACGGTCATGGATGTGATAGGCTTAATGAAATAATTTAATCAGCAAAAGGGAAGACACAGTAGAACAGACTTAATGCAAGCCTGGGGTAAGCAGCAAGCCAGCAGGGTACCCAGGAAGCCTGTGGAGCCTGTGCTGCTGCCATCCGTGCCTCGCCTGCGTACCGTAGGGAGGATCTGTGCCCTAACTAGACAGCTGGGGGGATGGAAAGGAAGAGAGCTGAATGGTATCTGCTGGCAAGATGGGTTTGCTGATCAGGTTGGGAAGACCATGTCCAACACCTACATGCTAACATATGCCTCACAACAGAGCAAACAGGAGGCAATGCAAGAGTCAGGTGTTTGGCTCGGTGTTAGAGCTTCTCACACCAGAAATTTCCACCTAGCCAGGCAGCAGATTTAATTCCTTTGTGTTCATCAGATTGTGCAAAGTGTGTCATTACATTCAATTTTTATTCCATGCAGACAAAGTGCACCACATTTACTCAGGAGAGACAGGAGAACAAAGCCCTCATCATAAAGGACTGATAAATTGCATGGATGCATCTTTGACAGTGCAAACATCTGGAGGCATTACTATTTTAATATCTGCTTTGTCTAAGGTCTTTTATTTTTAAAATTATTTCTTTCTCACCTCTGTAAAAAAGCAGCATGATCTAGCAAGATATTCACTGTTAAGCATGTGTTTCAGAACAGTAAATGGCATTCAGAAATGAGCTAGCCCCAGTGGTGGGAGCCTCGCCCCAGCAGATGGGAAGGTGACAGATACTACCTACAGTGTCACAACATAAAATGGGGAACTGAATAGATGTGAAAACCCAGAATGTACCAGCAGCAGCATCCAGAGCTTCCCCTCATTGCTACGCTGCGAAAGAAATATTACGGGCCACAAAACTCAGAGTTTGGTCCAAAGTTAAACTCAAACCTTGACTCTGAGTTTAGAGAGCCTAATTTATGAAGGGAAGGGAATTCAATTCCAGCACAAGGAAACCAAAAGACAGTCAGCTTTCCCAAATGAATGCATTTTGCTTGGCCTAAGGAATTTGGCAGGCAAAGCCTCAGGTACGGTCAATTTATGCAGCTCTGTCTTACTACTCATTAGTAGATTCTTACTCTCCTTCATCAGCCATGATTTCTTTGTTTTAACATCAGCAACACCATTAAAATAGCTTGCAGAAAGCACTAAACTGAGGACAATGTCTATGGCCAATGCCTTCCTAACCTTCCGAGGACATACCAGGCAGCTGCACAGACACTTGTGACCACAGAGAATAAAATGAAAGGGATTCCACCAAGCCCTTCCATCAAACTTATTTGTTTAGGGGCATCAGGAGAGCTAGAAACAGCCTCAGATTTCATCAAGAAATAGTTATTTTCCAGTGTTTTTTTAAACAGCAACAACAAAAAAAAGTGCTCACTTTAGGCTTTTTTTTTTTTTTTAATAAATCATTCAGTTTTATTTGCCTGCCTAGCTCCATGAAAAATCATCCCATTCTGTATATTCTTGAGTGGTGTGTAAGCCTGCATACCCTTAGCCATTTTTGCTGCTCAGAGTTTTTCCTCCACTGTTTCCTACTGTCTTCAATGAGTTCTCAGTTTCTGCTGGGTGGTACAACCCTATCCAGCATCAACAAGGGTATGTGCCACCAAACAGTGACACATTTCTGCTGTGAAATGAATCATAAAATGAATCACAGAATGTATTGGGTTGGAAGGGGCCTCCAAAGGTCATCTAGTCCAACTCCCCTGCCATAAGCAGGGACATCTCCAACTAGATCAAGAGACCAACTCAGTCAAGCTGCTCAGAGCCTCATCAAGCCTGACCTTGAATGTCTCCAGGGATGGGGCTTCCACCACCTCTCTGGGCAACCTATTCCAGTGGTCTATCACCCTCATATTAAAAAACTTTTTCCTAATGTCTAACCTAAATTTGCCCTTTTCTAGCTAAAACCCATTACCCCTTGTCCTGTCACTACAGGTTCTTGTGAATAGAGAAGGAGGCTTGTAGGTTGTTGCAGGCTCTGTTCTTCTAGGCTGCTTCCAGGTACTGGAAGGTTGTTATAAGGTCCCCCCAGAGCCTCCTCTTCTCCAGGCTGAACAGCCCCAAATCCCTCAGCCTGTCCTCACAGCAGAGCTGCTCCAGCCCTCGCAGCATGTTTGTGGCTCTCCTCTGGACACTCCAACAGCTCCACGTCCTTCTTGTGCTGGGGGCTCCAGAGCTGGACACAGAACTCCAGGTGAGGTCTCCCCAGGGCAGAGCAGAGCAGCAGGATCACGTCTCTCCATCTGCTGGTCACGCTTCTTTTGATGCAGCCCAGGATTTGACTGGATTGCTGGGCTGCTGCTGCACATTGGTGGCTCATGTCCAGCTTCTCATTTGTACCCCCAAGTCTCTTTCCAATAGACTGCTCCCTAACCTGTCCTCTCCCAGCCTGCATTGGTAATGTTGGTTGCCCCTCCCCAGGTGCAGGACCCTACTCTTGGTCTTGTTGAACCTCATGAGGTTCACCTGAGCCCACCTCTCCAGCCTGTCCAGGTCCCTCTGGATGCTCTCCTGTCCCTCTGGCATGTCAGCTGCACCCCCCAGCTCAGTATCCTCAGCAAACTGGCTGAGGGTGACTCGGTGCCACTGTCTGTGTCACTGATGAAGATGTTAAACAACACGGGTCCCAGTACAGACCCTTGAGGGACACCACTGGTCACTGTTGCCCAGCTAGACGTCGAGCCATTGACCACTGCTCCTGGGTGCAGCCATCCAGCCAGTTTCTTACCCACTGAACAGTCCCCATCGAACCCGTATCTCTGCAACTTAGAAAGGAGGATGCTGTGGGGGACGGCGTCAAAGGCCTTGGTGAAGTCAAGATAGATGACTTATTGATGTTTTAAATATTCTTCCTAGTATTTAATAGGACTGAATTAATAACATCATTTTACAAAAGGCAATTAATTTCTTAATTAGGGGAACTGAACCCACAAGTTTGGAAGTATCCACAAGTGTACACCGCTAATCTCAGCTCTACTTGCTTTTATTTAGTATCTTCCATATGTACCTTTGCTTTGGCTAGTTAAACTCCAAAGCTTTTCTATTTGTTTTTTTTTTTTTTTCTCATTTTTTCATTCTTAAAGTAAAAGATGACAGGTAATAATATAATGTGTAGTAGAGGGAGAAATGCTGACAGACATTGTGTTACTTTGCTTCAATTAGGCTCTAATTACTTTTTCTCTTCAATTAGAAAATCACACGAACCAATTATGCCAGATAATGTGTGCTTATCCTATTCAAACTGCACAATGGGTAAGGTCTATTCACATTGATTATCTTCATTTTATGCTTTTAGCCTTTTTTTTCCCTTCTGTCTGCATGGCCCATTACAGTTTTAAAGTGGAAGCTCTTAAGCAGTTCACAGTATTATGATATCATTCATAACAATTGTTATGTTTTGATGGAAGAATAATTTTGATGCCTTGAATGCAGAGGGGAAAAATCTCTTTGGATTGAATGTATTCCAATTTTGCTATTTTCGCTAACAATATTCCCATGGTTTTTTAAATAAATATGATACAATTTGGTCTACTGTTAATGGACAAAGTGGAATGAAACAATTGGTTCTATGGGAACAAAGAGATTTCAAAACCAAACACAGGGCACTGAACACATTGTCAGCAGAGGTATCAGTCCTAAAAGCCCTATCAGGCCTCATTCGTGAATGACCTGCAGAGTGAGTGCAATCAGTAAAAGCAAAGTGACAGGCATAAAGCCTAGAAGTGGAAAAACCAAAAGAATATTTTTATGCAAAGTACATGTGGAAAAAACCTGACGTAAATCCTCACCAGTCATAGAATAGTTCAATAGATCTGGATGAGGAGAAAATGCTGAGAAACAACACCGAATAGTAGAGACAACTTAAATAACTTCACCTCTTCTTTTATAAGGACTTAAGGGATTTTGCTGATAACATGATTTTGTCTATCATTGTACTCAACAGATTAATTAACTCCTTTGAATTCTCCAAGGATTAAACAAAGACTACACTCTCTGCTGTCCAGCAACCTCCAGAGATGGCTTCAACTGATTCCATATGACACTTTACCCAGTGTTTGGTGATCTCAGTCAATGGTGATCTTTCTTGTTTAAAACACAAACTTCACTCCACTGGCTTGCTTGAACAGAATATATACAGAAAGAGGAGTCTATTTCCTGAGGAACTGAGTAGATACAAAAAGACAACAGAGAATCAAAACAAAATTAACAAGAGATTCTCAAAACAAATATTCTCCTTTCAGTGAGGGTGGAGGAAGGAAGGAGGGAGAAGAGATGACCCTTGAGTGCTCAGTGACCCCAGAAAAGACTCCCGGCCAGCACTAAAAGCGTGGTGATCAACCACAGCACAGGAAAAATACTTCTCCTGAAGGGAAAAAAATCAACTCAAACCCCACTATTTTAAATGTGCAATGGATTATTTTCCTCTATGTACCTCACCTACTATATCTCATTTGCCATTTCATTGCCCAGACACTCAGTCTCGTAAAGACTTACTGCAATTCCTTACAGTCAGCTCTTGGCCATAACACTTGGAACAGCTTTATGTCAGCATGCATTCCTCTTCCTAATGTTTGGAGGGCTTAAGGTCTTTTTACTTTACCTCATTCTATTTTGAAATTCACCATAATTTATAATATTTTTTTTGTTTCCTTTAGTTGGACTCTATTTCAATTTTAAAAGAACATTTTTTGCCACTAGTAACCTTTCTTACCTGGATGTTTAGCTACCCTAAGCATTTTTCACTCTCTCTCAAGCCTGCCCACACAGACACTATGTGCCAGTCCTGTGTGTCCAGTAGTACATTGGTATACAGTGGTATGCAGTCTACATAAAAGGGTTTAATTCTTTTAGATGTCCCTTTTAACATCTTTAAGAATAGGCTATTTTAATTGGAAGGGACCTACTAGTGCAACTGCATGACCAGTTCAGGGCTGACCAAAAGTTAAAGTATGTCATTAAGAGCATTGCTCAAATGTCTCTCAAACACTGACAGGCCTGGAGCACCCACCACCTCTCTAGGAAGCCTGTTCCAATGTTTGACCACCCTCTTAGTAAAGAAGTGCTTCCTAATGTCCAGCCTGAACCTCTCCTGGTGCAGCTTTGAATCGTTTCTACACATCCTATCCCTGGATACAGGGACAAGAGATCAGCTCCTCCCACTCCATGTCCCCTCCTCAGGAAGCTGTAGGGACCAATAAGGTCACTCCTTAGCCTCCTTTTCTCTAAACTAGACAAACCCCAAAGTCCTTAGCTGGTCCTCATGGGTTATGCCTTCCAGCCCCTTCACCAGCTTTGTCTCCCTCCTCTGGGTGCCTACAATGACCTTCACGACTTTCTTAAATTGTGGGGCCCTGAACCACACACCATTCCATTCTATTCTATTAATGTGAGCGTCATCATTCGGTGAGCACTGGAGAGGAAATCAGCAGGGTAAGGTTTCCAAGGTAAGTGGGACAAATCCAGAAGCATTTTTTGATATTCACAGTGAGAGCCAAGGAGAGTAGCTTAGCCTAGGCAATTAACTTCTTGATGGCTATATTAAATGAGATTAATTCCATTCTAAAATTTTTCTGTTATTTAAAAACAGGCTGGGAATTAAAGACCCAAAGACATTGTTAAATAAACTGACTTGGGGTGACACAGCCATTGAGACCTACTTTCTTTTCTGACCAACTTTTGGTCAAGTACATAAGCAGTTAAGGCTCTGATGATCTGTGAATATGACAAGTACAAACACACATGAAGTACAAAAATCACACTTTATACATGTGGAATACATACTGCCTAAGAATAGTAAGATCATACTACAGTGAAATAAAAACACCACAGAAGCTAAAAAGTTAAGCAAAGGCAAGTTATTTTCTATAATGTTATGAACATGAAATGTGTATTTGTAAAAATGTAATTACAAAGAACACATTATATTACATGATATAATGAATGCTATAATGGCAGTTCAAACATCACAGTGAAAATAGTTACTTATGACAGGCAGAATAATTTTACAGTGTACTATAACTAAAAGATGTAAGCAACTGAAGCATTTGTGACCACAATTTCTAAGGAGTTACTACAGAGAGTTATACTCAGTTGAGGTATGACAAGCCTCTACCAAGACTCTGGTTTGGCTAATAACAGTTTGTAATCAAAATGCTCTGGAAAACTCGGCTTTGAAGTTTCCCTCAGTACATTCCACATTTTGAAGTTGAGACCTGGGTCCCACTAAAGTCAAGGTCTCTCAATCCTGTGCTTTCTCTGACAAGTGAGATGTATTTTTCTCACAACACTTTTACAGGCGGCAGAATTTTTTTTAAAAATTTAAAATATCAGATACCAAGAGACTTCCAAGTCTATTTGTGAGACTTCCAAGACTGGAACAAGTTTAAATGAGGACCTAAACTTTTGGAAGCTGATGTGAGTGGAAGTATTTCTTTTCAGAATCTTCCTATCACCATGCAAAATTCAGTAAAATTCACAAAGTTTTTTTCTGAAGTTCAAAAATACTTATCTAGAATTTGAATTTAAAAGTGACAAAGAAATAAAAGTTATTTTTTTTAAGATGCTTTTTGCACTCAAGAAAATTCAACAGATTTGGTTTTGAAGATTAGACTTTCATTTCTCAATGGCTCACACCTCTTCTTTGATGGAATTTGATGGACATTGAACATGGCAGCTCTTGTCAGCTTGATTACAGTGACTACAAAACCTTTAGAACTGTTTGCATGGACTTGGGCAGAATCAGTAAAATTTCTCCATCTCCTTTTATTAAAAAGAGTCAATTTCAGTGAATCGTTTTAAAAAGAATCAGCTGGACAACTCAATTAGTTTTCTCTGAGCTTGGACACTGGGAGAGGGGCTGGGGGAAGGTAAGGAAGGTTATTATTTGTTTTAGATATGAAGGATACTAGACCACATAGAACTGGCAAACTCGCTTCTCTCATCTAATAAAAATAAACCACTAGAAGTACCATCTTACAGTTTCTGTTATTACACTGGCCTCTATCCAGAAGTAGAAATAGCAGCACCAATAGTTCTGTGAGTAGGTTATTTTATTGCTAAGGAAAATAAATCCTTCTCTCTAATCCAAAGGGCTGCATTAGTGGAGAGGTCATACAAAAAGGGCTTCTATTGAGTTCAGACGTGCTCTTACTTTAATAGAACTGAAACTTCTCTTTATGTCTCTTCAGCAGTATTATGTGCTCTCCAAATGGTAAGAATGAGGAGGAATAAAATTAGACCTTGCCTATACTTGCAATTATTTGGCAGCAGGTACACCACAGCAATAAAAACAAGGCCAGAGACATGAGGTAGCAATTCAGCAAGGGAGAGGTTTCCATGCACACAAAAAAAAAAAAGGAAAGAAAACCCAGGTTTTAAAATGTATGTGTGCAAATTCATTGTCTCTTGGATATTCATAACAGTTTAGAAGTGAAACAGTTTATGAGCACAAAGCATTCTCACCATTGTTTTAAACTACTGTAAATTGCACTGCATTTACTCCTTATAAATACTACTTTAAAACAATTATGACCTATAAGTAAATGCTTTTACTTGAGATGTTCCTTTTTATAGCAGACACGATACCTTTATCATTCACCTCAAAGTTTCACAAATCGATTAGAAGAAAGGCAGAACTGAAATAGTTTGCCCATGAAAAGAATTGAGGTAAGTCTCTTCACAGATTATTACCTGTTCTTGATAATGGTACAAGAAGAACTTTTGCATACAGACAGAAACAAACACTCATGCAGAAGTCAACAGGGATCAAGCAGCACAGCAGGGAAACAGAAATCCAGAAAAAAATCAGAAGACAAGATGTGAAAGTTTTACAGCATGTATGTTTCCTAGGTTTAGATACGAAATATAATTTGACAGACTTGGGGTTTAAAATTAAAATTTAACTGAAAACTTAGCTATGCTAAAAAGTCAGCTTTGAAATGGATAGATTACTTGAAATTAGTTTCAGCACTAAAAGGAAAACAGGGTGATGCAACTCAGTGGCAGAAAAATAGGATTTTTCTAGGTTGACAGATTTTGCAGTGATCATTCAAACTAATAAAGGAGCAGATTTGTTTTGGAGTACTTATGTTTAACAATTTTAATTGTGGAACTGTATCAATGATGAATACTGTGTTGTGAACACAACAGTATTGTATTTTCATACTGTATAATTCCTGGACATACTTTGATGACTTTTCTTGCTACTCATCTATTTTATAAATCAGCAGATGGCTTGACAAGATGAGAAAAAAAGTTTTCCTCCTCCCCAGGTTTATACGTGGTCAGTTATATTCATTGTTAGCACTGTTCTGAACAAGTGACTCACTGATCATGGCATGTGCTCTGTAAAACCTTTTTAATGTTTTTATGTGCCCTGCATGTATCTCTTGCTTTAAAAATAAGAATTGAATAACAGTTTCAGAAATTAGGTTCAGCCCCCCAAAAAGTCATATAAATTGCCTCATTTTTCATAGATTTAATACACCTATATATTCCCTAACTGCAGGCAGGTAAAGGGAATGCCAATGCCTTTCATCATGTGTCATCAAACCAACAAAAAAAAGTTTCAAAAGAGTGAGAAGGTGACTCATACTTTTGGCAAGGAAAAAAGCAAAAAAATCAGTATCTCTCATAATTCTGCATGTTTCCCCTCAGTCTCTCTTACTGAACATCTCAGGTTGTCCACTACATCTGCCCTCACAGGGACAAATGATGATAAAGGAAGCACACTCATCATTCCATCAAACAGGCTTTGGGTACGAAGCCAAACGAAATGTATGCTCACATGCCCTAAGACTGTTTGGATCTCTGCCCTTCATTGCTGGAAAAGCTAAGGGCTTTCCCTTCTTCTAGCCCCCTTCTTCTCAGAAAGGAGACACTGGAAATAAGTCAGAGTAATTCCCCCTCTGTCCAAGGATTAGGTCTGATCTTTGCCTCTTCCCCAGCAGGGAGGAAGAGTGAACAGACTCGAGAGGCCCTACCAGTGGTACATCACTTCCCATGGCTCGTGCAGCAACAGACGGGCTGCTCAGCTGGGCTACTGTCCTCTGCCTCTCAATTATTTCCCTCTCTTATCCCTGAAAAGCAGCTGGAAGTTAAGTATAGGGAAGAAGAAACACACTGTTGGCAAAAGTTGCAAGGAAATAACACTCTATCTAATGTATTAAAGCAGGTGCCACTGCAATACACCTCTCATTCCCCTCTAGAGCTTCCACCTAAAGTATTATCAGTGGCTTTCAAAAAAATACCCCACAGCCCACAATACACTTAATGCCTTAAGTAACTTTTTTTATTTCTGGTCATTTAGCCCAACCAGTTGTTAGTGTTATTGTAAAGCAAGTAATAAATAATTATTCCTTCTCCACCAACTAAGAAAATGATTGTTCCTATTTCACAGTTGGAAAAAAAAAAATACTTCCCAGATTCTCAAGAAAGTCTCCTTGAGCCTGTCACATGCCACAGCTGCAAGATCTCTTTACTTCTTTTTAAAGCATCTGATGACTTCCCCTGATTCCTCCAGAGATAGGCATGCTACAGAAGCAAGCCACTGGAAAAATAGGGCTAGTTTCTGGAAAAAGATTGTTCCTAGATGCTCTCTGATTGGAGTAGCAAGCATAGGGAGGACTTGCAAGCCTACACATCTGATACCTGCTGCAGAGATGTCTCATAGCAGAAGGCCAGAAGCTCTCTTGTACTGTCATTCAAATTCCTGACCTTGAAGCACATGAGTAGGAACACTGAGGAACACTCCATAACATACTAAGTAAAACTGCATGTATGGAGCTCTTCACTGTAATAGGAGAGGCATGTTTGCAGCAACCCAAACCTTCTTCCCTGTAAAAACAGTCTGAAGTCAACAGCTAACTCAGATGCAAAGTACTGTGGGTATCATAGCAGCTGGGAGCCAGCATGAGGGAGTGGGTAAACCACAGCCAGAAGATACTGCTGAGAAGCAGCTCTTAGTCTGGAAGCAGGGTAAAATACCCTTAAATGACACCTTTCAAAGGCACTTAGTATATAGAAACTGAAAATGAGGTTGAAGAGAATTTAAATGCATCAGATTTATCACATAATGACGTGCTTTTTTTTTTAAGTGCATTTTGGGTCCACCTCCTCAGTGGAAAACAACAGAATAACAATACTGCCAGTGTGACATATCCCACAGCGACAGAAAGGAACAGGCTGGGAACAGCTTGTCTCAGCACATCATGTACAGTAGACAAGGTAATGTTGTACACCATGTCCACTGCTTTGGCCACATCCCCAGGAACCTGCACTCTCCACAGGCTCTGTGCTTCTCTTCTCCATTCAGCATTCACCATCTCTTACATATTTCAGCCTGGCGCCTGCCATGTAAGCAACAACACACAGTCTCATTGAAATGGCACTGCCAAGCTCAGGATGGCAGAAAGCAACAGCACCCTCCCAATCTGCTCCCATCCATCTGTGCCCACTGCATTAAGTGTCCCAATGCAGTACTATTTCCAGCACTCTCACCAACCTGGCAAGCAACAGCACCACAACCCCGACCTGCTTGCCCACCTCCCTCACAAGTCAGAGCAGAGGAACACAGAATTGTAGACACAGAGTATTTTCAGAAACAGCTTAATGCAAGTTACCAAGGGACATGAATCTAACTTTATAACAGAGACATGTACCAATTTGAGTTTGAGTCCAATTCCCAGAATAGTATTATCTGTATAGTGTTAATTCTTTATTATGCAAAGATTGCTAACTGTTCATATGTGCACAAATGTGTTTATGCTTCATTCATTCCAAGTCAATAATAATGGATTCTTACTATTGATTATACATGAGCCTTTTTGTCCCATCATAATGAAATTTTAATGTTGATGGTCCCAAAACTATTATTTCAACCTAATAACAGCAAGACTTGACAATTACCTCGCTCTGCAAATTGCAGATAGAACTAATAAGGTCATCCTTAATAACTTCTTGTTTACCTGACATTTGGTAATTTTATAGTTATTATGTATTATTTTAAAGTCAGAGGAGTGTTTTGCAAAGAAATGTTGTCTCCCCATGGAATATAATAGGATTCTGCCAGGAGGAAGCCTTTCTCTTGCCTGCTCCCTGACCTGTGGTGCAGCACTTGCTGCCATTACCTGAGCCACTCAGCCCAGGGTTGAAGAGTACAACTCCACAGCTGCAGCTTAAAACCATAACTAAAAACAGGGGAAAGGTACAAAATCTTAAAAAAAAAAAAAAAAAAAAAAAAAAAAAAAAAAAAAAAAACCTCTACAAGAAAACTTAAAGACCCAGCAAGGCTAGGATAGCTAGTGACATGGTATTAGCCTGCCTCAGTGAACTGAAGCGCATCATCTTGCTGTGCATACGGCATTGTTGTGGGACTGTCCTCAGGAGTCTCTCCCCTCTCTGGCCACCAGCAGCTCCACAAGTCCCAGGATACCTGAGCACCCCACGGCACCTCCACCAGCACCACACCACAGCCAGGGAGCCGGGGTTTTGGTCCCCAGACCGATCTCTGCCCATTACCTGGTGCTGCTCCCCGCCTGGCCTCCCACCTCACTCCTTTCCCGCCATGTTTCCATGCAGCCCCCACAGCTGCAGTCTGCTGGCAGGACATCTCCTCTCTCACTGCAGCAGGAGGTCCCTGGAACCAAACCTCCACTTAAGCGAAACACACACTTTTCCCTCCACAGCTGTGCTGTTTCTGACACTTTTGACCCTTTTCTGAAGGGCCGCAGCAGCACTGCCAGTCACAGGCCGCAGGCCAGGCGCTCCCCCCAGAGGCGCTGCCGGGCCGTGCCTCTCTCAGAGCCAGCAACGGACAGCGCGGGATCCGTTAACCTCAGGCTGAGGAGACAACCCCCCGAACTGGGCTTCCCCCAAAAAGTCAAAGGGACAGACTGAGGCCTTGGGGGTACAAATGATGAGGGAAGAAGCTTTAAACTGAGAGAAACTAGCAGCAAGTAGACCACAGGGTTTCAGCAGCAACCAAGCTGGCCAGATGTCCACCAGCCTCTGAGAGAAGAGCAGGAAGAGGAGCAGCACATGTAGGAAGGCTCCCAGGGCAACAATGCATGCAAGTATGGAGGATTTGAACTGATGTTATTAAAGTAAGTATGTATGTAAGCACTCTCAGTGTTAATGGGTTAACTATGTGTGTAAGCACTGTGACATTCTGAGCTGGAGTGCTTTCCTAGGACTGGGCTTCTACACAACACCCTGACTCTCCCACATGTCTGCAACATGGTTTTGCTACAAAAGAAGCACTTGTGGGTATGGACCTGCCTGTGCAGCAAGGAAAGGAAGTCATCAGGGTCTTTCAATTTAGGAAAGAAAATTTATATGGAAAACACTTTTCTGCTTGTTCTAGTCCCTGTGCTGATGGGCAGGTTGGATAGATCAACGAATGTGGCTATAAAATCATTTCAGGAATTATAAGGGGTCCTGGTGAGAAAGCTGACAAGCCTTTCAAGGTACTTGTCTGGAACTCCCTGATTCCAGACAATTTCTTAGCAAACAGCCACACTTTCTTGGAGGAGACAGCCATGCCTGCTACCTTCACCATGGCACTGGCACAACTGCCTGGCATTGCCCCATTGCTCAAGACTGAGGGAGAAGGAGGAATCATTAACAAAAAAATTTAATAAACAGCATTTCTGGAGCAGAAAACAGAAAAAAAGAATAAGCTATAGTAATCACTGAAAAGATATCCCAGGGCTAAGACCACTTTTTGTCATTCAATCTTATGCACACAGTGTCTTGATCAACTAGCTTTTTTTATTACTATGAAGACCCCAAATACAAAAGGGATATAAATGCTAGGAAGGGCTATTTGCAATTGTTAGAATCTGCCCAAATTATTGCATTCTCCAGATATACTAAAATAGTTAGGGTTTGGTTTAACATAACATTCAATCCAAGGCAGGCAGTTTTACATGATGAAAGAAGGCTTCTCAGAAAGGGAAAACCAAGCATTGAGTCTGTACCTGGGATTCTGAGCAGTAGGATCCGTGTAAAATGCTTCAATATAAGACACTGGCTATGCAAACAGCAAAGTAGAGCTTACATTTCCCTGAATTCTGGAGGCTTTTATTGCTTTATTTTCTAATTCCTCTTGGACAATGCTTCTTTCATTACACTGTTTAAAACCTTGGCATTAAACCCTGTGATGAAACTGTAACCATTCACTATACTCTGAAATTCCTACCAAAGAAGTTTTAGGCTCCGCAGCCAAAAGTTTGCAGAAACTACTTAGAACAGAAGAAGAATATACACCCATATCAGTACCTCTAGAGGAAATCTACTTTTTCCTGATAATTAAAATTTCTTGTCCTTCAAAAAAATAAGTCTTTCCACTCACTGGAGAATGAAAAAACTGTGTTCAGCTTTCTACAACAGAAGTTTGAAGGCGTTTGTGGAAGAACCACCTTGGTTTTATGAACAGTGGTGGTTTTGTGACAAACCCCATTCCTGC
>NW_008582008.1:17905-20399 GCF_000691845.1 Merops nubicus
GTTGCATCTGTTCAAGTAGTGGCACATGCCTTGCTGAGAAGAACCTTTGCACCCTATTTTTCAGGCATGCCAAGGGAAGATAAAATTACACACGTAGCTTCCCAGGACAGAAATCCACACACATCTTAAAAATAAAGGATTGGAAAGGAAACTTGTCAAAATTCAGTTCTTTATTTTCTAACTCAGAGGAAGCCGTCCAAAGCTCTTCTATTTTCTGGCTTGCTAGAGGCTAATTTTGCTTTGCTTGCTTGTTTACAAACTTGTCTGCAGCTGTAGCATTCCTAAGACTTCTGACAGGAATTTAAAAGCTCTGTGATAGGACTCCAAACTGCTCAAAATCTCCCAGGCTTGTCTCAAAAATAAGGTGAAGGCCTGAAGACAGACATACCCTTTACGCATCTCATTCTCCAGTGTTGCTGCTGCAGAGCAGTAGAAGGAAGCTGAAATAAGCTTCCTAGGCATGGAAATCAGTGTTACACTTCTGATTTTCCCCACCTCTCCAACTCATATCTTCCCATACTTGTGCACAGAACAGGCTTTGCTACTGCTGCTTGTGCTGCTTTCTGGGCAAGAAGGTAGAAGGAGCAGAAGTCTCCCAAAAACAAACTCAAATACACTTGGTTTCCAAAAGCTAAGAATGTGAGCTTGTTTTTGTTTGGTTAGTTTTTTAAAAACAAACAAAATCACAAATCAAACTGATGCTCAAAAAAAAACAGCCAAAGGAGAAAAAAAAACAAAACCACAAAATAACCCTCCCACCCCCAACACAGCAGAAATGTTAGATTTGTTAAAGCAGCAAATCTGTTTCCCCCTACCAGGAATACTTCAGTTTTAATGAAACAAGTTTTTCACACGTATTATACAGAGAACCTCGGAGTAAAAGACTGAAAGCAAGGGGTCCAAGGAGTGAAACTCCTGATTAGAAATCTACAAAAGATTTTGCACTGAACCTGGGTAGTGTACATGGTAGAAGAAGAATTAGGAGCTGGAAAATGTGTCAAAGTGAGAAAAAGAAAACTCCAAACCAAGACTGCTCCAAATTCCTTAAGAAAACTAAGTTGCTTGAAGCTCAAAAGAGGGAAAATACCTGGATGAAAGTTTTCTAAAGTCTTCCTAAAATTAAAAAAAATAACTAATTTACAAGCAGAAGTCTCAAATTAAAATTAAAAAAAAAAAAAAAACACAAAAAAAAAACATCAAGAAACAACAAAACACAACACCACACCACAAAACTGAGATGGCAATACGGCAGTTTTCTAACATTTTCCTTTATCTCAAAAATAAGAACAAAATTAACAAAACTAAACAAGCTTGCTCACCTATCCAGGTCTCTGTATATTTTCAACATCACAGACAAAAGAATTGGAGAAATCCCTGTAAATAGATATTTGTATTCAGATTTCTGAACCCTTTTTTCCTAAGTTATTTCAAAACATTTGTTCTGCAAGGTTCTTTTTTTTGTTGTTTTTAAAAGCTATTTGGGATGAATATTAGAGCTACCAGAAGTGTCATTTGATGCAACGGTACATATACTGAGACCCCATTTATGATGCTTGAGTGATCAATATTAAGAAAAGTGAAAGTGGAGAGCTAGTTAATTATTACCATTACAGAGCAAATGGAAAGGAGAAGGAAATGCCACCATTCAGACAGTACCAGTGCCACATAAGATAGAAAATCACTTCCAACAGCAACCATTAAACGCTGAGCAGAGCAGAGACGCACGCACAGCGCACCGCTTATAGAAACCAGAGCACAGCACCCCAAATCTGCTCCAGCTGTAATGAGAGTAAAGTGCCTCAGAAGCAGTCTAATCAATAGCTCTGCTCTTCTACAAGCACAAGCTCTGCTAAAGCAGACTTCTTAGTAATAAATAGATGCTTAATGCACTGCATTAAGGGTAAATACAACCACCTTAATAAACACACTTATTCCCTCTTTAAAGATAAAATGCAATAATAAAGAAGAATGCACACATCTAAAACTCGGAAAAAAAAACAGCAATTACATGAGGGGGAAGTCCACTTGCTGCTCTTACTAGAGTCCCTAATTAAAGGCTCACACATCTGTGTGTCAAATTAATGAGGTACATTTTCCTTCCCCTAAAAGCTTCCTAAAGTGTCAGCTATGTGAAAAATTTTTGCTTTACTGATTACACAGAGTTTGTTAAATTTACAAAATTGTCTTAGGCTTCAATAGAAGTCCAAACTGCCACAGAGACGTACACCACCCACTGCCTGCCCTGTGTCTACTCACTGCACCCTACCACTGCTCTGAAACATCTGCCCTAACACGCCCCAAACACTGAGAGAATTTCATATGCTTCTGAACAGACACATTCACAGCTCCTGTAGAGAAGTAAAAGTGATGCCACCTCCTGCTGGTTTTAGGGGAATGTACATGCTCATATGCCTCTTATGAACTTGTACCTAATTTTCAAATTCCCCTACAACATCTAGAAGTTCCAGCACCACTTAGAATCATAGAATCCTTT